>NC_041382.1:503954569-503985837 GCF_002162155.2 Triticum dicoccoides | reverse complement strand
GGAGGGAGTCCACTCGACTGCCCTGGCGTCGACTGGACCTGACAGTAGAACCAAGTCGACTGCCAACCTCTGACGGACTCGGGAAAGGACATGGGCGGGAAGGTGCTATTATTCCTCACCTGAATCCCCAGGCCCCCACACATTTGGACGACTCGGGTCTTCTCATCACCTGGGCTCGCCTTCTTCACGGTCTGAGAGCGACACGTGAAGATACGTTTGAACAAACCCCAGTGCGGCCGACAGCCCAAGAAACCCTCACACATGGACACGAATGCAGCAAGATAGGCAATGGAGTTTGGGGTAAAGTGGTGGAGCTGCGCTCCAAAGAAATTCAAGAAGCCACGGAAGAAAATGCTTGGCGGCAAGGAAAACCCACGATCAACATGAGTGGCCAGAAGCACACACTCACCCTCTTCTGGCTGTGGCTGCCACTCCTTCCCTGGCAACCTCGCAGCTCCGTGAGGGATCAAGCCCTCGTTGGCCATGTCGAGGAGGTCCTTCTCCGTGATGGTCGACTGGATCCAGTCTCCTTGGACCCAGCCTTTCGGCAGGCGGGATCTGGACGAGGACCCTCTGCGGCTGGTGGATCTCCCCTTCGCCTTCTCCGATGCCGACGCCTTCTTGGCACGCTCCAGCGCCGCCGCCTTCTCCTTGGCCATGGTCGCCGGTGAGATGCACGGAGGGAAGTGGTGCGGGGGCGAGAGCGAGCACGCTGAGCAGGGAGGAAGGAAGCAGAGGGAGAGAGGGAGAATGCTGAGGCGCAGCACAGAAATCCTCGCCGAGCACATTTGTAAGGTCCCTTCCGAGTGGCTGACATGTGGGCCCGGTCGATCTAATCATATCTGGGAGCAGTTATGAGGACTGGATACGTGGCGAAAAAGGCGGCGCGGAGATCGAGGCGTCTATGCCCCGTCCCATCCGAACGCCGCGGTCTGCCCCGCTTCGCGCGCGCCCCCAAATTTTGCACCCCGCGGAATCCGCGAGCAACAAATCAGTCTGTCAGACGCGGTGTTTCCGGCGATCCGTCGCTCGGAGATCGTCGAAGCTCGAAAGATCACTCGACGCAAAAATAGAATGGATCGAGTCGACCGAAGACAAATTGCTCCCTGTCAACGAAGAGATTCTTTGATCCAGAACAGCGCACAACTAGAGCGCAAAGGTTAATCGAAAACGACATCAACTCCTTCACTCGAAGCCTCAATCCATTCGGGGGCTAATGATGGGGTTATGTACCTAGGGTAGGGTCATGGACCTGTTCCAAGTAACTTACCCTAGGACATCCCTAGAAGAGGTCGCCTTCCAGTCGACCAACGAGGATTCACTCGACTGGCCTGAAGGACTCGACCACGAAGACTCACTCGACCACCAGGAGGTCAAGAGGCACTCTGCACCGCAACGGCCTGTAATTAAGTAGACTTTATGATAGTAAAGTCACTTTATGTGGGGCGTTACCAGTAACGCCCCAGACTTAACTCACCTTAAACCCTCTCCTACGTGGGCTGGCTGGGGTCCTGGCGCACTCTATATAAGCCACCCCCCTTCACAGGCAGAGGGGTTCGGCACCTTGTAATCCATACATTGATAATCCACTCGACCGCCTCCGGGCTCCGAGACGTAGGGCTGTTACTTCTTCCGAGAAGGGCCTGAACTCGTACATCCTTTGTGCTTACAACCTCTCCATAGCTAGGACCTTGCCTCTCCATACCTACCCCCCACTCTACTGTCAGGCTTAGAACCACGACAGGTACCTCTCCGGCGAGCCCCCCTCCCCACTGCGGGTTGTTCTTCCTTAACTCCGGTGAGCCCCCCACCCCCTGAAAATCGACTGACCCAAAAGTCGATTCAGTCGACTGAAGTGTAGCTAACTCGGAGCAGCATCGCAAGCAAGAGCAAGAGCAGCAGCGCAAGCAAGAGCAGACAAGGCAGGTGACCAAGAGTAAGAGCAGAGCAGCAGCACGAGCGAGAGCTAAAGCAGCAGTAGCTCCTACTTATGTGGACGTCGCCGCCGAGGGAGCGACGCCGTGGAGGAAGTGGCCGGCGACGCCACCGTGGATGGGGCCGCGCCGTGTCGGCTCGGGACCAAGCGCCGGCAGCACCGTGAGACCGAATCAAGAAGAAAATGCGGTGATTAGTGTACAACCTCTTTGGTGGCGCCGATTAGGCCGCAACTTCATCCGAGGAAACGGTGATGATGATGCTCTTCCGGTGGTGCAGGTGAAGACGTCGGTGTGGGAATGGAGGTGGCGCGAAAGATGAGGGGAACGTCAGGGCAGCTCCTTGGAGGTGGAGGACGGGGTGGTTGAACCGGCGGGACGACCAGGTCGACGACGGATCCTCATCCGGTACGGTGGATGAGGGACGTCGAGGTGTTTTTGTGGACGATGTTGTCGGGGAAGAGGCTCCGCCTGGGTGGCGGACGGAGGAGGGTGTGGGGCTTCGCGGGTTTTCCCGGTCTCGATGTACGAATGGGTGGACGGATGGGATGGGAGTGGGGAACCATGGCTTAGGGACACGCTTGTCCGAAATGTGGGGTAAGTTACGGAAGTACCCCCACCAATTTGAGGCGTTTCTTTCGGTTCAAGGGTATCACGGGCATTTCATGTGTCGGGATTTCATAGGAGGTGGGAGTTTTCACGCGCGTTGTAATTCTGGAATAGCAAGGTGCGGGTTGAGACGGAGGGTGTTGTGATCACAACGAGACAAAGATATATCTTAAATATTTCGGGCTAACAAGGCGCGGGTTGAAATTTCCGGACAAGCCTAACGAGTACTGTACCAAATCAATTCACACTACAAATGTCATTCGAAACTTTGAATTCATGTTATGTTCAATTAAAATATTTCGCTACGTGTATAATGCATGCAACCTACTACTCAAATGAATGTTTTAGTGCATTCCAAACGTATATACTACTGCTTCAATATGAACTAAATTTGAATTTGTTTCTCTATTTGAATAAGATCTACAATAATGATTGTTGTGAAGTCAAAGCATTTGAATTCGTTTATCTGTTTTAATAAGATCTACAATCATCATTATTGTCAAGTTAAACCATCGTTTGTGTATTATCTTCACGGCACACCACATGATTAGTCTCGAGTTACATATGAACTATGTGTACTATATGAACTCGAACTCGATTTCTTGAATCCACTTTATGTTGATTTCAAATCATAGTAAATTTCAAGCTCTAGCTAGATCTTCATAATCTAAACCATGTCTCATATGTATAATGTGTTTATCACATTATGTATCGTGCCCGCCCCCTACGCCTACAAGTATTTATATGTGAGTTGCAAACACCACACATCACCACAAATCCAAATAAAATGTGAGAATGTTCGATATATAGTATAGTTTAGATTGTTCGATATTTAGTTGTAAGCTGCAAACGCCACACATTATCACAAATTCAAATAAAATGTGAGATTGTTTGATGTATAGTATGGTTTAGATTGTTCGACATTTAGCTGTGAGTTGCAAACGCCATGCATTATCACATTATGGTATAACATGTGCAAAACCACAACACGCGTATCACCGCTATATTCATGCATGCATATGTTTAAAACACTATGATCTCCTATTCAAATATATGAATCCACTTTCATATCAAATTATGATCTTTGTTAGTCTCTTACACCCACACAATCCTCTAACCTTTGTAGCTACCACTAACTTTCTCTCGTGCATGCACACGCCCTCCTTACCCTCCCCCTCCATCAGCATTATATCCATCGCGCACATTCACTTTTTTCTTTAGGTCGTTCTCCCATAGTCTCCACAACTCCTTTCTGACGCACACCGATTGATAAACCTCTCTAGTGATGTCTGCCTACAACATACACACGCACCTTCAATCTCCTCCTTTATGTGTCCTTGCCTCGTGTCTCTCATACGGTCCCACACACGTGTAAACTCTTCCCCTCTTTTCATCAATCTCACAACCGCACACTCCTCCCCCTATATAGCTAGTAGCTGGGCCTCTCGCACCACCTCCTAGCTCCATTCTCTCTGTCTATCCGTCTCCCCGGGCCTTATTTTCCTCTAACAAATGGACGTACACCGACTGATCTCCCGCTATACATATAGCTAGATAGGTCCTTATAACTCGTTTTTCCCCACGCGTCGATCGATCTACCTCATCAGTTATGTCTCTTCCTTCCTCCGACAAACAACAATTGATCCACCGATCTAATTAGGTTTGCTTACCAAACACATGGTTCCCCTTCATCATCCATGGATGCGTCCTGATAGATCTATCACGCATAGGCACACACAGAAACACATCCCCACTCTTATTGATAATATTGCAGTTCCACCCTCAGTTTGTCTAGTAGGCCTCTCCCACCATCTTCGAGAAGCAACTCCATCACCCATCCAGCACTCTACCTCTCTCCCTCCCTCTCTCTCCTCTCTCTCTCTCTGTCCCATCCTATTTCCTGTCCTTCAGTTATGTATGGATGTCGACCGATCTCCCTCAAGACATAGCTGGGTCTCTCCTTCTCAACACATATACAAGTCATTCTACATCTATAGTTAGGCCTCTGCCTACCCCTCCCCACCCCCCTCACACACACATACACCGATACATTGAGCACTCTAGTCATGTCTCCCTGCCACACACAAACTTGACCTATTCCCTTTGACGTTCCGGTAGGTCAGTCGCCCTATATCTTTGACTTGCACACAAACACACACACACACACACAATTTCGATGGCTCTCTTCATCGATCTCGCACCCACCCACTTGATCCTCTCTTCGACTCTATCGATATCTATGACCCCTCCCTCTCTTCTCGTGGATCGCACGACCCTCTATATATGATATCGATAGGCCTCCATTTCACACACATTGCATGCAAAATTTTGTTTGAGATGTCATCGACACATATTCCCACAAATACATTCACGAAATCAACTGAAAGGATCGATATGGTTGACTAGAGGGGGGGGGTGAATAGGCAACTACCAACTTTTTAGTTTTTCTTTACCAAATTAAACTTTGCATCAAAGTAGGCTGTCTAGATGTGCAACTAGGTGAACAACCTATATGATGCAATAACAACAAGCATACAAGAAAGCAAGAGAAGTAACACTAAAAAGCTTGCACAAGTAAAGGTAAGAGATAACCAAGAGTGGATCCGGTGAAGACGAGGATGTGTTACCGAAGTTCCTTCCTTTTGAGGGGAAGTACGTCTCCGTTAGAGCGGTGTGGAGGCACAATGCTCCCCAAGAAGCCACTAGGGCCACTGTATTCTCCTCACACCCTCACACAATGCGAGATGTCGTGATTCCACTATTGGTGCCCTTGAAGGCAGCGACCGAACCTTTACAAACAAGGTTGGGGCAATCTCCACAACTTAATCGGAGGCTCCCAACAAAACCACGAAGCTTCACCACAATGGACTATGGCTCCATGGTGACCTCAACCGTCTAGGGTGCTCAAACACCCAAGAGTAACAAGATCCGCTAGGGATGAGTGGGGGAATCGAAAATCCCTTGGTGGAAGAGTAGATCGGGGCCTTCTCAACAACTCCCGAGCAAATCAACAAGTTTGATTGGTCAGAGAGATAGATCGGGCGAAAATGGAGCTTGGAGCATTTAATGGAGCTTGAGCAATAAATGGAGCTTGGGGGAGGAGGAGGTAAGTCAAAGAGAAGAAGGGGACTCCCTTTTATAGTGGGGGCAACAATCCAACCGTTGCCCCCCACCAACCAGCCCCGCACAGGGCGGTACTACCGCTGAGAGGGGGCGGTACTACCGCCAGGACAGCGGTACTGCCGCGCCAGCCAGCGGCACTGCCGCGCAGAGGAGATTAGTAGGGAATAGGACCCAAACGCGGTACTACCGCGGTGGTAGGGGCGGTACTACCGCTCCTGGAACGGCACTACCGCCTCTACAACCGCAACTAGTGCCGCAAAATCCGACACGAGAAAAAGACCCCTCAAGTCGAGGCGGTAGGAGCCACACAGCCCAGCGGTACGACGGCAGCGGGGTCACGGGCGGTACTACCACCGTGGAGCGGTACTGCCGCTTGTGACCCTTCGGCCGTACTACCGCTGGCAGTGCGGTACTACCGCTGGGGCACATAAGAGAGAGAGAGAATCTCTCCAAAGAGGCTGAGGACGAGGCGGAGGTGCCAGGCACCCCAGCGGTACTACTGCTGTGGAGCCACGGGCGGTACTACCGCTGTGGAGCGGTACTGCCGCTTGTGGCTCCTCAGCGGTACTATTGCTGGGTTGTGCGGTACTACCGCTTGGACCCAGACAGGAAAAGGAAGAGAGGAGAGATCTCTACAATGGAATGGAAAAGCTCGGAGGGTGAGAAGTTGATGTGTACGTGATGATTCCACCCAAGCAATACCCCAGCGGACCCCCTCTTGATAGTACGGTGCCCTCTACGCAACTAGTCCACCGAGAAAGAAACGAAAGAGCTACACCGTCTTGAAATACACTCCGAGGGGAAGAAAACGTCTCGTGCCAGGGGAGAATCTGTGAATTATTCGAAGCACAAGATTAGTCCGCAAACATGTTGTCATCAATCACCAAAACTACCTTGAGAGAGATATGCCGTAACAATCTCCCCCTTTTTGGTGGATTGATGACAACTAGGGATTTGCGCAAGGAAAAGAAATAAACAAAGAAAACTAAGAACTACAAAATATAGACGGGCTCCCCCAAAATGTGTCACCTAGATAGTGGAGCATCCAGAAAGCAAAACACACACATTCAGATCAACACTCCCCCTATATTTGATAGTCCTACAATACTAAGCACAAGATATATGAGTGAAGAGAATAAATAGGACAAGCATGCAACTCATAATAAACTACAGTACTGAATAGACATAAGTAATAAGGTAGCGATAGGGAGCATATGTCTCACACCATATGTCTAGAACTTAGGTCTCACAGGCACCAAACCAAACCAAATAAAGACATTGAGAGAACACACAAGAAACCACAAGACGACTCAAAACACGGCAACAACACAAATCCCTACACTCTCTCCCCCTTTGGCAGCGAGACACCAAAAAGAGCAGAGAGTGACGCTACGACTCCAGGTGATGGGAAGATGAAGATCTTGAACATCACATCTCTGCATCTTCATCGTGGGTCGAAAACTGCTCGGCATCGGAGTCGGTCCAAGGGCAATGCTAATGAATCCATTCCTCCTCTTCAGTGATCTGACCCTCAGACCCACTGGCAACTGTTGCTCCCATCTGACGCATGAGCTCCTTGTGGCGCGTCCTGGCATGCTTCTCCGCCACATGAGTCATGTACTGACCATGAGACTTCATGCAGAAAAGCTTCTTCATCTTGCGTTTAAGCTTTTGTGCCCATGACGGTTCTGTACTAGAGGGCCCAAAGTCCTCCTCATGATCATCAGTAGCAGCCCCACCCTCGGTCCCCATGGCAGCAGCAGCAGCAGACGGATCCCCCATGGCAGCAGCAGCAGACGGACCCCCTGTGGCAGCAGCAGCAGACGTACCCCCTGTGTGAGGCGCTGGGGTGGTCCAGTTGTCCTTCTTCCTCAGACGCTTGATCTCATGAGAAACCAAGTCTCCAGTTTCTAGCAACACTCTGGGATAAGTCTGTGCCCAGGCCCTCTCAATGAGCCTCATGATGAATGGACCATATATAGGGCACTTGCGCTCAGACACAGCAGAGAGAAGTTCAGACCACATCAATGAGAAATATCTAGGCTCTCTCCAGTGCTTGCTTCCTTCTCATGCTGACAGAAAAGGAGCATGTCCACGAGGTAGGAGTGGACCATATCCAGATTCCCGATCCAAGGGAAGAGAGTCTCACGGAAGATGCGATGAAGAATGTCCAGATACGGAGACAGCTCATAGGTCTTCTTCTCAGTTACTGGGTGAACTTTCACAGTGCAGTAGGGCCAAAGGGCTTGCTTGTGGGTGGACGTAGCATTGCGGTGAGGGCGGAAACCGACAGGAGTCTCAAGCCCATGATCCACCACATCAAGTAACTCCATGAAAGCCTTCCACTTGACGGAAAGCAGCTTGCTATTGGTCATCCATGTCAGAGTCCTATCGACATCCGTCCCAAGATGGATGGTGGCATAGAATTGAGCCACCAAATCCGCATCGAAATCCTTATTGAATTGCATGATCCTGAGAATGTTCAGCTGAGTGCACATTTGAAGGGCTTCGCCAAAGTACTCTGGGTCCTTCTCCATAGCATCAGTGTCAATGGAGTGAACATCAACAAAAAGATTCTTCTTGGCCTTGATCACATCAAAGTAGATGGCAGACGGAAAACGGTTCCAGAACAGGCGGTTGACCAAAGTGGGTTCTTGGTCCACCGCATAGGGGTTGCGGCGATGCTTCTCCCAAAACTCCTTGTTGGTCATCTCAATCACAGTCTTCCCCTTTGGCTTGTTGGCGGATCGCTTCGATTGTTGAGGAGGTGGAGGAACACTTGCAGATGCACTTGCTGGAGGCGGTTGGGTGCTCGAGGAACCACCGGCTGGCTCTGAGGTGCGGTAGCATTTTGATGTAGCACGCCCGGGGTTGATACGGCGACCTTGCTGCTCGGAATGGTCATCACCTGGAGCCAAACACAAGAACACGAAAAACAACCAGAAAGAACGAGCATAAGCCAACAAACACAACAAAAATGTTCAAGGTAAGGCAGGAATATGATGGAATTTCACATGCTGCGGTAGTACCGTGACATGCCCGCGGTAGTACCGCCCCAAGCGGTAGTACCGCCTCAAAGAGAGCGGTAGTACCGCTCGAGGTCAAGCGGTAGTACCGCTCCAACGAGAGCGGTAGTACTGCTTGAGGCGGAGAAACAGCAGTTTCCTACCGCACGAGGCGGAGAAACAGCGGTTTCCTACTACCGTGGTCAGATCCGGCATTACCGGCCCGCCAAATTCAAAAATATTCCTACCAAACTCTAATCGAGATAGTCTAGTTGCCTTCTCCAACCAACTCAAGCCTAGATTTGGCCAAAAATCTAGAGATGCAACCACCATTGCCCCTAAGAAACAAGATCTGAAAACGAGACAAAAGGAAAGAAGGAACAGGGGCAATACCGGCATCCATGGCAAGAGAACGGGGTGGGGATCGACTCCACCAAAGGAAATGGAGAGGGACGCCCCGGAGACGGAGATCCGCCGGAGCCCTCCCGCGGCGAGTGGAGGCTGGAGAGAGGAAGAGGAAAGAGGGGGCGAAGTGAATGGGTATGGGGGAGAAGAAACCTCCCCCTGCCCCGACTTAACCCCCTAGTCCCATCCCTCGGCGATAGTACCGTGCTGGGGGGCGGTAGTACCGCTTATGAGCGATAGTACCGCGCACCACCAGCGGTAGTACCGCCCAGCACGCCACGGCAACCAAACAAACAAGGCTTTTTCTCGAAGGAAAGACAAAAATGGCAAGAAAAAGAGCACACCAGCAAACGACCAAGACACACCTCTTCAAAAGAGGGCGGTGGCCGAGGCCACCTATGTTTGAGTCAAAAGGTATGGCGCCACGAAGATTTTAACCTTGGGCCCATGACCAAAACTCGTCTTTGAAGCACAAGTACCATCAACAATGGCTAAAGTGAAAGACTTGATCAATTTATGCATAATGGGGGGATGGAGAGTTCATTGAGAGAACAACACTCCCCTTATGTACATGCCTACACCTAAACTAGACAACAAAATGAGCGTGGTGGGGTGTGCAAGGGTTCAAGCCACGTTGCTCGAATCAATGATATTTAGCTCATGCCTTAACTCGCGAAATCTTGCTTCATCCAAGGGCTTCGTGAAAATATCTGCAAGGTTGTCATGAATGTTGACATAATTGAGCTCGATCTCTCCTCGCCTAATGTGATCCCGGATGAAGTGATACCGAATCTCAATATGCTTCGTCTTGAAGTGTTGCACCGGGTTGAGAGAGATCTTGATGGCACTTTCATTGTCGCACCAAAGAGGCACTTTGTCACAAGTGACATCGTAATCCTTTAAAGTTTGCCTCATCCATAGGAGTTGAGCACAACAACTACCGGCGGCAACATACTCCGCCTCAGTGGACGAGAGAGACACACAACTTCGCTTTTTGGAAGACCAACTTACCAAAGAGCAACCAAGGAATTGGCACCCTCCGGAAGTGGACTTCCTATCCACTTTGTCTCCCGCCCAATCGGAATCCGAGTACCCTACAAGCTTGAAGTTTGATCCTCTTGGGTACCATAAGCCAAAGTTTGGGGTATGAACCAAATATCGAAAGATTCGTTTGACCGCCACATAGTGACTTTCCTTAGGTGCGGCTTGAAACCATGCACAAATTCCCACACTCAACATGATGTCCGGTCTAGATGCAGAAAGGTAAAGCAAGGATCCAATCATGGAACGATATACCTTTCGATCCACCACTTTACCATTGGGATCTAAGTCAAGTTGGCACTTGGTGGGCATTGGAGTGGAAGCCGGCTTGACGTCACTTAGCTTGAATCTCTTGAGCATGTCTTGAGTGTATTTGGATTGATTGATGAAGGTTCCTTCTCTTCTTGCTTAACTTCGAACCCTAGAAAGAACTTCAACTCTCCCATGGAGGACATCTCGAACTTTGAGATCATGAGAGCGGCAAATTCCTCATTGAAGGCTTTGTTATGAGAACCAAAGATAATATCATCAATGTATAATTGGCACACAAACAACTCCCCTTTGACCTTTTTGGTAAAAAGAGTGGGGTCGATTAGCCCAACTTCAAAACCACGGTCTTGTAACAACTCGGTAAGGTGGTCATACCACGCACGTGGGGCTTGTTTAAGGCCATAGAGTGCCTTATCGAGTTGATACACATGATCGGGAAAGTAGGGATCCTCGAACCCGGGGGTTGCTTGACGTAAACCAACTCATTAATAGGACCATTAAGAAAATCACTCTTCACATCCATTTGTTGTAACTTAAAGTTATGATGAGAAGCATATGCAATCAACATGCGAATGGATTCAAGACGAGCAACGGGAGCAAAGGTTTCACCGTAGTCGATACCCTCGACTTGGGAGTAGCCTTGTGCTACCAAACGAGCCTTGTTGCGAATGATAATCCCATGGACATCTTGCTTGTTCTTAAATATCCACTTGGTTCCTATGACATTGTGATTCCCGGTCGGTCTTGGCACCAATATCCACACTTTGTTGTGCTCGAAGTTGTTGAGTTCTTCATGCATGGCATTGAGCCAATCCGGATCTTCTAGCGCTTCATAGACCTTGTGGGGTTCCACACAAGAGACAAACGCGTGATGCTCACAATAATTTGCTAATTGTCTACGAGTGCTTACCCCCTTTCTTAAGCTTCCAAGCACATTCGTCATGAGATGATCCTTGATGGAGAGCTTGGAAGCAACCTTGGCGGCACGACGCTCTAATTCCTCCTCGGGGGTGAGACGAGGAGTGGTCACTTGATCATCTTGAGCGTCGTCTTGGGCTTGTTCTTGTTCTCGAACATGCTCGGGGGGAGTGAACTTGACCTTGGGCATCACTTGATGTGTCAACACCGTTTTGAGCGTGATCTTGCCCTTGGTCATGTTCTTGAAGATGAGGGCCTTCATGTTGAACTTCGGAAGCGTGTGGGCCCTGGGTTGGTGATGACTCCACTTGAGTGGAGCTTTATCCTTCTCCTTCGGCCAAAAGGGGTTCCTCAATGGGTAGGATAAAGCCAACACCCATTCTTCTTATGGCTTGGGGAGGAATTTCATCACCTACATCACAAGTGCCACTTTGCTCCACTTGGGAGCCGTTATTCTCATCAAAATCCACGTTACACGTCTCCTCAATAAGTCTCGTGGATTTATTGAGGACACGGTAAGCATGAGAGTTTGTAGCATAGCCAACAAATAAGCCCTCATAAGCTCTATCCTCAAATTTGGACAACCGAACACCTTTCTTGAGAATAAAACACTTCCACCCGAATACCCGAAAATACTTGAGGTTGGGCTTGTTACCAGTGAGTATCTCGTATGGAGTCTTGTTCAAGCCCTTGCGGACGTAGAGCCGATTGGATGCATGACACACGGTGTTGATGGCTTCGGCCCAAAAGTTGTACGGAGACTTGAACTCCGCCATCATGGTCCTTGCCGCATCCATCAACGTCCGGTTCTTCCTCTCTGCAACACCATTTTGTTGAGGGGTGTAGGGTGCGGAATATTGATGCTTGATTCCCTCATCACTAAGAAACTCATCCAAGGTGTAGTTCTTGAACTCGGTGCCGTTGTCACTTCTTATTGTCAAGATCTTTGCATTGTGTTGACGTTGTGCTTCATTTGCAAAGTCAATGACGGTTTGTTGGGTCTCGCTCTTCCTCTTGAAGAAATACACCCACGTGTACCTTGAGTAGTCATCCACAATCACCAAGCAATACTTCCTACCTCCAAGACTATCGAAGGATGGAGGCCCAAAGAGATCCATGTGAAGGAGCTCCAAAGGCCTCTTTGAATAAATGATTATCGTGGGAGGGTGAGCCTTCTCATGTAGCTTTCCTTCGATACAGGCATTGCAAGCACGATCTTTAGCAAAACTAACATTCGTTAGTCCACGGACATGGTCCCCCTTGAGGAGACTTTGCAAAGATCTCATATTGACATGGGCTAAACGGCGATGCCAAAGCCATCCCACATCAACTTTAGTCATTAGGCATGTCGCGGTCTTAGTGGGTCGCTCCGGAAAGTTAATCACATATAGACCGTTCTCGACATACCCAACAAAAGCTACTTTAAGAGTCTTGCTCCACAAGAGGGCCACGATATCGATATCAAAGAAAGTGGCAAAGCCCATGATTGCAAGTTGACGAACAGAAAGTAAATTGTATGCAAGGGACTCAACAAGCATTACCTTCTCGATCGTGAGATCATGAGAGATGACCACCTTGCCAAGTCCCAATACCTTAGAAGATGAGGCGTCACCCCACTCGACATTGGTGGGCATAGATGGAACCTTGTGCACGTCCACCACCAAGTCCTTGCTTCCGGTCATACGATTTGTAGCTCCGCTATCGAGCAACCATGATCCCCCACCGGAAGCAAACACCTACAAGATATCAATGCTTGGTTTTAGGTACCCATTTTGTAATGGGTCCTTTGACGTTAGTAACAAGGGTTTTTGGAACTCAAATAGACCATTCAATGTATTCATGAGGAGAACCAACAAATTTGGCATAAACATGCCCATCACTAGCACAGCATAACACATAAGAAGGATTAAAATCGCCGGCTTTGTTGGGAGGGGTGACATTGCCCTTCTTGACATTGTTCTTCTTCTTCTCCTCGGAGGCACTCTCTCCCTCCTTCACAAAGGTTTGCATGAGAGGAGGAGGTCGTTTGGTCTTGGCATTCTTCTTCTTGTTCTTGGAGTCGGGCACGTACCCAACCCCTTCCTTGGCCACAACTCCCTTTTGGTCGATCAAGAGATCGTTGAGGTTCTTCTTGCCTTGTATGCAAGTCGCAAGACCTCTCTCAAGTTGCCCCTTTAGCTTAGCGTTCTCCTCAACGAGATGCACATGCTCACAACACAGGTTAGTAGCATTTGCGTTATCAACTAACATCATACGAGGGAAAGTGGCTTTTTCCTTGGTTAGCTTTACTTGAAGTTGATCATGAGACTCTTTGAGGCTAGCATGAGCACCCTTCAAGACCTTGTGAGCCTTGTCAAGTAGATCAAACTCCTCTTTGAGTCTAGCAAGATCAACCTCAAGTTCGGCCTTCTCGGAGTTTAGCACATGAGAAACTATGAGGACATGATCATAATCTTTCTTTAACTTAGCATGATCAACATTGTGTGACTCCTCAAGAGCCAAACGAAGACCACGCTCTTCCTCAAGAGCATTGGAAAGATCTGAAATCTCATCAGCATAGTCATGACTATGCCCTTCCATCTTAGTGATGGTGTCTTCGTGAGCCTCGATCATGTCATTGGCTTCACCAAGTTGTTCCAAGAGAGCAACAAAGTGCTTCTTGGATTTTCCCTTGAGTTTGCCCATAAAGGCCTCAAACTCGTTAGCCTCCACATTAGCTCCCTCAAGTTCATTAATGCTATCCATCGGAGAAGGATGATTAATGATGGTAGTTTTGATATTGGGGGTTACCTTGTTGGTGGTTTTAGCCATGAGGCACTTGGCGGTGATGCTCTCATTGGGTGAGTCGAAGAGAGACACCCGTGAAGTCGTCGCAATGGCAACGGAGGCCATGGCAACCGACTCATCATCTTCATCATCGTCATCATCCTCATTGTACTCTTCTTGTACAACCAATGCCTTGGGAGGAGTCTTCTTGGTGAAGTTGTTCTTGTTGGGGAACGACTTGGCCTTGTCCTTTTGGATGAGCTTGCCACCATTGTCTTCCCTCTTCTCACACGGGCATTCCGCAACAAAATGACTCACGTTGCCACATTTGTAGAAAGTCCTTACGCGTTGTTTGCCCCTTGTGCCACTCGAGTTGTTTTTTCTAAAGTTTGGCCTCGAGTTTTTCTTGCTCCAAAATTGCCTTGAAGCAAGTGCCATGTGTTCATGATATGCATACTTCGTATCTTCGGGGTTGCTCTCCTCTTCTTCCTCTTCTTGTTCTTCAACGATGAGCTTGGCCTTCAATGCAAGTTTAGGCTTCTTTGCTCGTTGAGAACGGAGTACCGCATTGTCGGCGGTCTTGTCCAAAATGTTCATGGCCACAAACTCACCCAACACTTCACTTGAGGTCAAAGTGTGGAAGTCCGGTCTTTGACGAATGACGGAGGACATGGCCTTGTGGTAGGGCATCATTGCATTGAGGAATTTGCACTTGATCCAATTTTCATCCGTGTCCTTGCTCCCGTGATCTCGTAGTGAGACCGCGAGTTTGGTTACTCTTCGATAAAGCTCATGAGGTTCTTCATCTTCTTTCATAGCAAACTCATCGACCTCATCTTGTACCACTTCATAGTTGGAGCGTTGAATGCTTGCGCTTCCCCGGTAGAGAGAGACAACACAATGCCATGCATCTTTGGCCAAGGCAAAGGGACGAAGATGAGGTAGGTCTTCGGGTGGAATTGCATTTTGAATATGATGAAGAGAGCATTCTCGTTGAATTGATTGTCTGCGGCTTCTCGAGGAGTGAAGTTGCTTGGATCATGTGAATACAAACCTTCTTCAATGATTCTCCAAAGGTTAGTGTTTACATGATTTAAATGACATTTAAAGTGGTAAACCCAAGAATCAAAGTCCTCATTTTTCACAATCTTAGGGGGAGGACCGGCATGATTCAAATGAGTGGAAGGAACCGGTCCACCATAAACAAGTGGTGGTTCCACATGGGCAAAGATGCCGATGCCATTCTTACCACTAGAAGAAGGAGCCTTTTCACTACTAGCTTCCCCCTTGTCGGGGATAGCATCCGTCACCTTGTTGGCGGGGTCACCCACTTTTAACGGTGCGGCGGATAGTTTAAGCCCCTCAAGAAATTTAGTAAACATGCTTTCAACTTCGGTCGTCATGGAGGTTTTCAATGTCTCCAAGGCCACAATGAACTCCTCATGAGAGAACGAGGTTCCCCCATCGCCCGTAGACGAGATCGGATTCACACCGGAGTGTTCCTCCACATCGTCTACGGTATCAACCATACTCTTTGGACGGTAAAGTCCTTAATAAAGAGACGAGGCTCTGATACCAATTGGAAGGATCGATATGGTTGACTAGAGGGGGGGGGGTGAATAGGCAACTACCAATTTTTTTAGCTTTTCTTTACCGAATTAAACTTTGCATCAAAGTAGGCTGTCTAGATGTGCAGCTAGGTGAACAACCTATATGATGCAATAACAACAAGCATACAAGAAAGCAAGAGAAGTAACACTAAAAAGCTTGCACAAGTAAAGGTAAGAGATAACCAAGAGTGGATCCGGTGAAGACGAGGATGTGTTACCGAAGTTCCTTCCTTTTGAGGGGAAGTACGTCTCCGTTAGAGCGGTGTGGAGGCACAATGCTCCCCAAGAAGCCACTAGGGCCACCGTATTCTCCTCACGCCCTCACACAATGCGAGATGTCGTGATTCCACTATTGGTGCCCTTGAAGGCGGCGACCGAACCTTTACAAACAAGGTTGGGGCAATCTCCACAACTTAATCGGAGGCTCCCAACAAAACCACGAAGCTTCACCACAATGGACTATGGCTCCGTGGTGACCTCAACCGTCTAGGGTGCTCAAACACCCAAGAGTAATAAGATCTGCTAGGGATGAGTGGGGGAATCGAAAATCCCTTGGTGGAAGAGTAGATCGGGGCCTTCTCAACAACTCCCGAGCAAATCAACAAGTTTGATTGGCCAGAGAGATAGATCGGGCGAAAATGGAGCTTGGAGCATTTAATGGAGCTTGAGCAATAAATGGAGCTTGGGGGAGGAGGAGGTAAGTCAAAGAGAAGAAGGGGACTCCCTTTTATAGTGGGGGCAACAATCCAACCGTTGCCCCCCACCAACCAGCCCCGCACAGGGCGGTACTACCGCTGAGAGGGGGCGGTACTACCGCCAGGACAACGGTACTGCCGCGCTAGCCAGCGGCACTGCCGCGCAGAGGAGACTAGTAGGGAATAGGACCCAAACGCGGTACTACCGCGGTGGTAGGGGCGGTACTACCGCTCTTGGAACGGTACTACCGCCTCTACAACCGCAACTAGTGCCGCAAAATCCGACACGAGAAAAAGACCCCTCAAGTCGAGGCGGTAGGAGCCATATAGCCCAGCGGTACTACGGCAGCGGGGTCACGGGCGGTACTACCGCCGTGGAGCGGTACTGCTGCTTGTGACCCTTCGGCCGTACTACCGCTGGCAGTGCGGTACTACCACTGGGGCACATAAGAGAGAGAGAATCTCTCCAAAGAGGCTGAGGACGAGGCGGAGGTGCCAGGCACCCCAGCGGTACTACTGCTGTGGAGCCACGGGCGGTACTACCGCTATGGAGCGGTACTGCCGCTTGTGGCTCCTCAGCGGTACTACCGCTGGGTTGCGCGGTACTACCGCTTGGACCCAGACAGGACAAGGAAGAGAGGAGAGATCTCTACAATGGAATGGAAAAGCTCGGAGGGTGAGAAGCTGATGTGTACGTGATGATTCCACCCAAGCAATACCCCAGCGGACCCCCTCTTGATAGTACGGTGCCCTCTATGCAACTAGTCCACCGAGAATGAAATGAAAGAGCTACACCGTCTTGAAATACACTCCGAGGGGAAGAAAATGTCTTGTGCCAGGGGAGAATTTGTGAATTATTCAAAGCACAAGATTAGTCCGCAAACATGTTGTCATCAATCACCAAAACTACCTTGAGAGAGATATGCCGTAACATCAACCTCCCCCCAAATAAAAAACACTCATGAATGCACAAGCCATTTGTCTAGGTTTGTATCTCTCACACACACCCACGTAAGTGGGGGACGTGCACGAAAAGAAGAGGTGCACGCATGGCACACGTACTCCCGTCTCTTTCCCAACCACACCCACGCGGTTACACGGTGGAGCTCATTTCTATATGAAAAGGCAGCCCACGTGGTAATTTGACACGTGTACTGGTTGTCCACAAGATGGAAGGAGGATCTCTACCACGGGTGAAAAAACAAATTGCGACTTGACGCGTTATGTTAAAAAAGAGGAAAACCATGTGGGGCCTACCTTAGAGGCAAGGCTCTATACACTGGAGTACTTTTGATGTGTCCCGTCAACTCGCAGAACGAGGAGAAGCTTGCTTAGTACGCCGTCTTCCCCGCCCACGGGCGCGATGGATCGCAGGATGAGGTGAAGCTTGCGTACTAGTAGTAGTACTGTACGCCTTACGCCCGCTCCCTCGCCCACGTGCACGGTGGCTCGTAGGACGAGGAGAAAATTTTACTACTCCCCCCATTTACTCCTCGTCCCTACTGCCTTGGTTAGAGAGATTATCATATTGTTTGGAACATATATGTCCTTTAGTAGATTTCAATATGAACTGCTAGTACATACTCCAAATACTGATGTATATAGACATATTTTAGAATGTAGATTCACTCATTTTGCTCTGTATGTAGTCCATATTGAGGCCCTGTTTGGTTCATAAGTCCTAGGACTTTTTCTAGTCCCAACTACAAAGTCCCTACTCCTTGAAAAGTCCCTCCCTGTTTGTTTTCAGGGACTAAAAAGTCCCTTGTCCCACCCTAGAGGTTATTGAATGACCATGTTACCCCTAGTATACAAAAAAATAACAACCAAACAACACCATGGGGCGGCAGGGCAATGGGTGTAGGGAGGGGCATTGTTGGAAAAGTCCCAAAAAAGACTCTCCTTGAGAGTCTTTTTCATTAAGTCCCAAAAAGCAAGTTTTAGTCCCTAGTAGTCCCGCCTGTTTGGTTAAAAAGTCTTTAGGAGGGACTTTTTCTAGTCCCTACACTAAAAAGTCCCTAGAAATAAACACCCCCTGCATAAAGTTGAGACACTTATTTTGGAACGGAGGGAGTACATATTTGCTATGATCTGTCAATCATTGAGATGCAATAGCATGCATGTTAGTCTCCTTTGTATTTGATGAAATGTTGCAACGGGCAACCTTGGACGCAAGATACATGTAACAGAAGTTGGAAGCTTCATAGCATTGTACTATCTCACTGATAAATTACAGTACGTACTATACTAGTACTTCCTCCGTTCCTAAATATAAGTCTTTGTAGAGATTTCACCATGAACCACATACGGATGTACATAGATGCATTTTAAGTGTAGATTCATTCAGTTTGTTCCGTATGTAGTCCACGTAGTGGAATCTCTACAAAGACTTATATTTAGGAACGGAGGGAGTACTATGTAAAGAGTTAGGTGTCGCACAGTGTCCAGAAAATATGGTGATAGTGTGAGGTGGGCCATGTAATCACTAAGCCTGCGTGTTTTCACTGCTCTTGCACTCCTCCACCGTAAGAATGGAGAAAATTCTAATCTAGTAGTACCTTCCTTCACCAAAAGCGTGGGACATCCATCAGTCCTACCACCTCAGTAATAATGACCAATGAGCCGTCAAATCACATAGACCCAGCAGTAAGTTGGACGGACGAAGCAACCATCACTCTTGAATCTGCTTCTCCCTTCAACGCAGGCTCCAGTGAGAGGTCGCGTCCGCTCTACCCAGGCATGAATGCGGCACCGATTCTGTGGAGCGGTGCTGACCGTTTCAGGCGGGAAGCACACGCAGGCGATGGAGGGGCTTTGGGTGGGCTAGGATGATCAGGAGTAGGCATGGTAGTTGTCTGCCTATCCCTAGCGGACGCCCAGAAACGAGAGGATGCACCAACTCTCGCGGCTAAAATCGTACACTACACACCATCTCTCTGTAGGAGTAGATCGATTTGTCGCTCTCTCTAACACACACATGTTGTTAAAACACACACACACGCGCGCGCGCGCGCGCACGCACACACAGGTTCATAGAATAGGAAAATCGTGCGAGTGCGAAGCCACAAGAAGTGAGATACAAATGGAGTACGTACAAGAAGCGAAGAGGTGACGAATATTCCAGCTAACCTGGACTGAGGGGTAGTACTCCCTCCGCCTAGGTGTTAAGCCATCTTACGAAAATTAGATATTCCCAAAATGTTTAGGCGTCGTCCATTAACTTCGCATCTCAATCCCCTCCCGGCCTTGTTGCTAGCGAGCGTTGTTACTTAGGGAGCGTTTGGATCCTTAGCAAGAATAGCTTATAGCATAGCCGGGCAATGTTAGGCGTTTGGAACTGTTAAAATATGTTAGCTTTGTGGGCCATCTAGCTTGGGTGGGCTAGAAAAACCTTGCTAGCTCAGGAGAGCTAGATCGGCTCACTTCCGACGGCAAACTTCGCGTAGTAGTAACATAGACTAGTAACATATGCATGTTACTAGTCCAAGTTACTCACAACTATGACCAGCCTAAGCAATGTAACCAAACACTCCTTACTCTACCTTGTTATCTCCCCTGGAAACCCAGTGCATGGAGCGCAACTACGCGTTGATCCGTCAACAAATCAAAGTCGGCTTCATGCGAGTCAATATGTGGCCCTGCATGGTAGCTAAAATGGCATCTCTTAGTTGTTTGGAGACAAGGCTTGCCTGCTCCCGACCCATCCTCCCATCAGTGCTCCCGACTACTAATTTTCCATCCAACGGCCTTTCCTCCCCCATACCCTTTTCTCCCTAACAAAAAATGCAAACAGTCATATATTTCCATGTCTTTCCTGCACGTATACAGGACGGAGCCCATGCACGCATGCAGATCTCCCAACTTGGCACAAATAGAAGAGTTCACCATAGTCTCGGCAAGCTGTTGCACCACCGCCAATGCAAGCGACGGTGCTCTATGGCCGCGCTCAACAGGACCATAGTCTCAGCAAGCTGTTGCATCACCACCGGTGCACGCAACATTGCAGTTGCTCTATGGCTGCGCTCGACAGTCGCGAGCACAAGGTCCCTTGGTCTCCACAACACCAACATGCCACGTCCGACGAAGTAGCATATGTGCTGATGTCCGGCGGCACCAGTGCACTACCAACACGCAAGGGCGGCCAATTGACGCGAGCCCGTGCGCCATCTCGGCCAGATCCTCCTCGTGCAGCACAATGACACTGTCGAGCGATGACTAAACCATGGAGCGCAGCTCCTGGGCATCCAGCCATACGAGGTAGTCATTCGCTGCCTTCATCATGCCGCCACGGGTGGCGGCCTCCTTCTCGAGCTTGATGAGCAGACCCACGGGGATGAGCGTCGGTGCGACGCCCGGGGGCATATCAACCTTGTCATGCTATGGCTCACAGGAGTTGACGAACACCCATGACGCCTTGTGGTGGTGTAGAATTGGTTAAATATCATGTTGATGAGCAGCAGGCGATGCCCGTTCTCAGCGACGTCGACGGCGAGGCGGACGTTGTGGGGGCAATGCCCTAACTGTACGACGTCGGGCTGCAGCTCCTGCGCGTGCCGAAGGCCCTGGTCGAGAACAAGCATTCCCTGGTGGTCGCTGCCGTCGCCGCGGCGGCGGGATGAGCCCAACAAATGCCATGTATTTTGACGGTTCACTTCGCCTCCGAGCTGTATCCTCACTTCACAGCCTGGATTGCGCGGTTTCCGTACAATTTGTTAGAGTCGAGACTTGTGTATGGAAGGGATGGGGAAATACGGGAATTATTTGTTTTTCTTTCCTATAAAAAAGGGACAGGGGGTGGAAAGCGGGAAGCAGCCGTTAGATTAAAAACGAGTGATGCGGGAGCATAGATGGGAGCAGGCCGCAGCAGCAGGCAAGCCTCATCCTTAATTGTTGCGTTTAGAGACAGAAATCAGGGCTTTGATTGGAGGAATGACCGGTCAAGTTTCTCCTTCTCCTCCAATCCACTTGCACCTTGGTCCGGCTGCACCTTCTAACGTGATTTATTACACCTAGACGGAGGGAGTCGTACGAGATACGGTGGCACACTGACTTAGGTTGAATACAAGTGCCCAAAATTGTGTGCATGTTATAATAAGGATTCACTTAAAATAGTACATGAGTGAACAGAGGGATCAATTGGATAGTGTTCCCGAGCAGTAGCGAGATGTGTGAGGTAAGATACACCGCTGGCACTTTTAATTTTTCTTATTAATTTGTTTGTTTCACCCTCTGACTGGTTGGACCCAATGTATTATGTGGAGAGAGGTAAGGTGACTAAGGCTGCATTATTTCTGCACCACTGTGGATAGTCTTACCACCAAAGCCACATGACACGATTATGATTTAAATCCCAATGACTCCCACACAAAAAAAACACGGCATGCTTGTCACACGAATGCAGGAATGTATAAAAGGTTATTTTCCTCTCGTTGAACATAACGGGAGGGTTGTGTAGCTGGTTAGCCTATTCGCTCATCAAACTTGAGGTCTCGGGTTCGATAACTACACTTGAGCATAATTCGTGCCAGGAGGATTCTTTGACTGCTCAAAATGGATGGATACAGAGCTATACGATCAGCTGCAGCCTCGGCGCTTGTTTTCTAGGGTTTGCACTCTTCACACTCTCTCCAGTATATATATACACGCTGGAGCCTCAGCGCTTGTAGTTGCTCTCTTCACACTCTCTCACCCTCTCAAGATCTAAACAAAACTTTGTTGGCCTCTCTCTCTCCCCTCACTGCTGGTCAAAGAGCCAGCAGGATCCGTCCGCCGGGAAGGGAAGGAGGCTTAACGCTGTCGCCGTCGGCGAGGGAGGGAATCCACTACTGGTGCAGCTGTTCACTTTCACCCAGCGGCAGCGCGGGAGGGCCTCTGACCCCTTCTTATTCGCCGCCGTACATAGTGTGGGCCGAACGGCCTCCGGCCATCCACCGAACCACACCGCAAGAACCTTAAGGTATGATTTACTTATTCCATATGCACTGCTCTAGTTGAATGTGGGCTTTTTCCACTTCTGCACTCGAATCTAGGTGTTGGATCAAACAGGAAAGTAGTGGGGAAAGTTGTATACCATGAATCTAGGACGTGGTTCAAAGAGGAAAGGAATGGGGGAAAGTAGAGGGAAAAGTTGTATAGCATGAATCTAGGACGTGGTTCAAAAAGGAAAGGAAGGGGGAAAGTAGTGGGGAAAGTTGTATTGCATGAATCTAAGACGTGGTTCAAAGAGGAAAGGAATGGGGGAAAGTAGTGGGGAAAGTTGTATAGCATAAATTTAGGACGTGCTTCAAAGAGGAAAGGAAGGGGGGAAGTACTAGTACAAACTGGCTATCCAGCACCTATGTTGGTCAAAAAGGGAAAACAATGACAAACGCAGCACACACATCTATAACGAACTGATCTTTTGTTTTGGGGGACAAGGATGTAGAGTTTGAGCAGGACTAGATTTGCTGCGCTCACATAGGGAAAGGTGTCTAAAGATAACAAAACTGGACCAACACAAATATGCTCCTTCGTTGTTTGTTCTTTGTTGCAACAGACTGTGCATCACCCCAGTACATCGATAGATGCACATGGTGCTGGTGCGTCCACTGTCCCGTGCAACTATTTAGCTATTGTTAATCTAAGGCCCTGTTTGGTAAAAAACTCCATAGTCCCTACCTGCTTGGTTCCAGGGACTAAACATGTACTAGAGGTTATTAAATGACATGCTCAAAGACCATGTTACCCCTAGTAATGAACTAATAGAGACAATGTGCGATGCGTGGCAGGGGCAACTGTTGGAAAAAGTCCCAAAAAGACTCTCCCTCGGGGTCTTCTTTCTTCAGTCCCAAATGCCCACTTTTAGTCCCTAAAAGTCCCTCCTGTTTAGTTTAGATGGGACTGGCATGGAGTTTTTTTAGTCCCTCCACCAAAATGTCCCTATAAACAAACACCCTCTAATAATGCCACTGGAAAATTGATGCAATGCCGCAGTTAAAAGCAAATTACATGTTTAATGAATTTCATTGTTAATATAATCTCTCTGTTAATATTAATCAATGCCACCATTTGAGAAATTCTGCTGTCTTGCTTTATTTCCCATTTAGATAAGGTAGATGCTTCTTTTTGTTGGCTTCTGTGTCATCCACCATTATTGACCACTAGTTGTTTCCTTTGCACCTCTGTGTAAACAGGGTTATCTACTTCACCTCGTTGCCATTGTGACCTTTTGTTGCTCTGCACAAAACACTTTTGTTTTAAGAGTGTTTTGTGCAGTTCAACCAAAATGTCACACCGACAATGTTGCTTGATTGTTTGATCTTAGTGGAACTGCACAAGAGGAGATCTTACTTCCTATCCGTGTTGGCAAATTTGGTTCAGATCTTCTTCTTGTGAGTTGTTTGAATTCCGTGTCATGAGAGGTCAGTACTAGCCTTCTTTCACATGATTCTGCAGTGTGCTTTCATATGTTGTGCTACTTGTACGGTAATGTTTCTTGATTTTAGTGAACTACACAAATGGAGACAAGACTTCCAATCTGTATGTGCACCGTAATATCCCATTGAGGTAAGATAAGGATATTTCACAACTGTTGGCCTGTATTTTGCCACTTTCATCAGAAAATTAATGTCATTGTTTAGTGATATACTTGTGCAACCTAATTGACATGCCAAATCTTACATTGAAGGCGAAGCTTGACTGTTATTGAACCAAGTGATGAAGGGGAAGAACAAGCGGAAGAAAAACAAAAATCAACTCCCGATGCTGTAATGAAGCACTGGAACTGTGATGACACAAGTAATGATATAGTTTTGCATCTTAATTTATTGCTATGGCTGGAACGAGCAATTGTTTTGCCACTGATTTGATGCCACTCTTAATGTTATATGTAATTATCTCTACTTGTGCAAACATGGATCTTCTTTGAAGATACCATATATTTTAGTGGAACTGCAGAAGAAGATCTTGGAAACACTAAACTAATCGAGGAGTATATAGTAAGCATGGCCACCATAGTAGATAGCAACAAATGGTTCCGGAGAAGTGCTTCATCTGTATGCTCTACACAATAAGCCTCCTAACAAAGGTTGGTACTCGCCCACTGATTTCATCCATATGATCGAGCTTTGTCATCACTATTGGTGTTGTGCTACAGTTTAGATACTGTCATCAAAAAGTGGTATTGTCCTTGAGAAGTGCTTCATCTGTGTTGTTTTAAATATTTCCTCTCTTTTTTCGAGCAAATAGGGATGCTAGCATTTAGTTGTCCTCTTGTCTTTGCACAACAGGATCCTCCTCCTTTGAAGAGGAATATGGAGTACGTGAAGTGACTAGTTCCGATTATGCCGGGATGAAGAAGCCCTGTCTATATTCTCATCAGAAGGAGAAGTTGAAGGATGGTTACATTACCCCCACAAGACCAAACTAACTTCAGCTCAGAAGGACTGACAAATCTCCATTTTCTTGCTGTGATGTGCGAGTACAATGTTGTTCTAGGATTCTTTCCGGTGAGTTCTATTTTTCTAAAAGTGTGCTCTACATGGACCATGTAGGTGCATGTTTAAACTGTCAATTCATAGTAAAATTTGCCTTATACTAATCACTTTTTTTGTATTTGTGCAAACAGGGGTGCTCAGCTTGATTTCAATGGGAACTGCACAAAATGTTCATGAATACATCAAATCATTCATTTCCACCACAAGAAAGGAGGTGCCGAGCGAATTTGGTTGATTTTGGTGGAACTGCACAAGAAGAAGAACTGGTTTATTTAGCACGAGGTGCCATGTCAATGTACGAACTGATGGCAAACCCTACCCATTCCACGATCGTAGGCATTTGATATTTTGGAATGGGACAACCTTGTCAAATTTTGCTCATTGATTTAGCAAGAAGACATGCGTTTGATATTTTCGAATCGGACGCCCTTCGTTATCAGTAGCGTCGATCCATTTTTTCTTTATTCTATAGTTGTGAAGTAAATATTGGCTCTGACATGTGAATCGCTGAGATGCATAATCATCGATTGTTTTGAATGTTCTCTATGAATTGCCAGGCTTGTGTGTTTGATTGCAATGTACAGGAACGCTAAAAAGGTGCTCAAAGTCTTTGTACTCCTTCTGTTCCTTTTTACTTCGCACATTGTGAAAGTGCATACTTTTTTCTATAAGATTGGTCAATGTAGAGATACTTTGACTGCAGACAAAACTTGTATGCAGACTAGACAGGACCGGAGGGAGTACATGTGAAACTGATGCAAACGAGGTGATCACCCTGGGAATAATGCTAGTACATATTGTTTTGCATGTTCATCCAATGCCAGTGATACAAGAATTAGAACTAATCGAAATAAATTCATTCATACACTGTCAAATTTCATATAAACATGCCAGATTTCATTACATTTCATACATTCTTCAACTAAAGAGGGGTGCGCTGGAGGTATAATTAATTAACCGAAGCTACCCACCTGCATCTGGGCTCAAGTTCTCTAGCAAATGACTATATATCATGAGCTTGCTCAACCACGGAGCGCTCTTCAATCATCCTGTAATCATAGAATTACTCCATGATGTACAGCTCAGTGCCAGCAACCGGAGGGTAGCAGCGGTGGCCTTACTTGGACCCGAGCGGCGGTGACCTACCATGTTCTACTCTTCCTTGTTTTCTGTGCGGCGCGGCCTCATTGGCAGCGGGGCGGAGCCGGCGATGTCCTCTGACTCTTTCCGGCGGGCGGCGCCTCGGCGGAGTGGGGGAAATCCTCCCCCTCGTTGCCGGCAGGGTGGGGCCTCGGCGGAGCTGGCGGTGTCCTCCGCCTCGTTATTGGCGCCGTGGGGCCTTGGCGGAGCAGGGCCTCATCGACGCCAGCAGAGCGGGGACTCGTCGGAGCCGGCATTGTCCTCTGCCTCGTCCTCGGTCTCGCCAAACAGCGCCTCACCTGCTTCATCGCCCTCTTTGTAGGCGGCCGCAGCCTCCGCCACCCGCATGCGGTACCGCCAGCGCTCGAGGCAGCCCTCGCAGGCGGAGCGGTACGAGTCGAGTAGCGCCTCCTGCTCCGCCCGCTTCGCGGCGATCTGCTTCTCCGCCTGCAGGTGCTCCTGGAGGTGATGGTGGTTGTAGGCGGCGTCGGCATGCGTCTCCCGAAACTGCTCCTCATGCTTCTACCTCACCCTGTCCATATATTGGGCAGGGCCTCACCGATGGTCATGGTGCAATGCACCGACGAGGATGGCGCGGAGGAGGGGGTTGGCGCCGGATCATCGACTACCATGCTCTTCATTGGGATGTCGTCATCCTCCGGCTGACTGCCGGGCAGCCAGTCGGCAGCAATGGCTGCCATCTCCTTGTGGCCCATCGTCGTCCGCCCGTCTCGAAGAGCGCTGGAGCGCGAGGAAGCCATGGTGGGCAGTAGTGGTGTGGACAGGAGAAAGGGAACGGATGCGGATGACTGCGGCTATGGCTGGCGCAGCAGTTTATATAGCAATGGTGGGCGGCGGAAGGACAGACGTGTGGCGCCGGAGTAGCCGCCTCGGCAACCTTGTATTATTAATGTGGGCGGCAGAAGGACGGACGAACGACACTTGTGTCGTTTGAAGGCGGAGCAATCGCCTGCACCAGGAAGCGGGGCGGGCGGCACTGACCGTTTCGGGCGGAAAGCGCGTGCTGGCGAGGGAGGTGGTCTGGGTGGGCCAGGGCAGTCAGACTCGTGCTTGGCAGCGGGTCGGTCCAGCAGCCGGACATGCTGGCTTGCCAGCTAGCTCACCGAGCTGAGCGACGATAATCAGACGATGGATGTAGCTTCCGACCAGGAGCCGGCGCCACTATCCAAGCCGGTTCATGCCGTGTTCACCATAGAGTAGGTGCGGCCGCACTTCGATGCCCTAATGGCGGAAGAGCTACTAGCGCAGGAGGACATGTGTTGCAACCTGCATCTCCTCAACGAGCACCGGTGAACAAGCGAACGACAATGCCCTCGCGGACATGTGGCCCTATGATCCTGGCTTCCTGAATGAGCAGCGGGCGCTGTATCAGACCATCCGTAGGGCCCGCGAGGCCCTTTCCGTCGTCCTTCGAGTTGTTGCGCTCACCGTGGCGCCGCCGTCTCATGTTGTCAACATGGTCAACGGACATGAGGATGAGGAGATGACTTTACTTGGAGAGGATGACAGTGGAGACCCACCAGGGCCATAGCCACACATACGCAAGTGCCTCCTGATATGTCCATTTTGCATCATGCTTTTATATCGATATTTATTGCATTATGGGCTGTTATTACATATTATGTCACAATACTTATGCATGTTCTCTCTTATTTTACAAGGTTTACATGAAGAGGGGGAATGCCGGCAGCTGGAATTCTGGGCTAGAAAAGGAGCAAATATTAGAGACCTATCCGGCACATCTCCAAAAGTCCTAAAACTCCACGGGAATTATTTTCAGAATATATAAAAAATATTGGGCGAAGGAAGTACCAGGGGGGCCACCACCGTCCATGAGGGTGGGGGTGCGCCCTACCCCTGGGCACACCCCCTGCCTTGTGGGCCCCCTGGTGGCCCTCTGATGCCCATCTTTGGCTATATGGAGTCTTTCGTCCAGGAAAAAAATCATAAGCAAGCTCACGGGACGAAACTCCGCCGCCACGAGGCGGAACCTTGGCAGAACTAATCTAGGGCTCCGGCGGAGCTGTTCTGCTGGGGAAACTTCCCTCCGAGAGGGGGAAATCATCACCATCGTCATCACCAACGATCCTCTCACCGGGAGGGGGTCAATCTTCGTCAACATCTTCACCAACACCATGTCATCTCAAACCCTAGTTCATCTCTTGTATCCAATCTTTGTATCCAAACCTCAGATTGGTACCTGTGGGTTGCTAGTAGTGTTGATTACTCCTTGTAGTTGATGCTAGTTGGTTTACTTGGTGGAAGATCATATGTTCAGATCCATCATGCATATTAATACCCCTCTGATTATGAACATGAATATGCTTTGTGAGTAGTTACGTTTGTTCCTGAGGACATGGGAGAAGTCTTGCTATAAGTAGTCATGTGAATTTGGTATTCCTTTGATATTTTGATGAGATGTATGTTGTCATCCCTCTAGTGGTGTCATGTGAACGTCGACTACATGACACTTCACCATTGTTTGGGCCTAGAGGGAGGCATTGGGAAGTAATAAGTAGATGATGGGTTGCTAGAGTGACAGAAGCTTAAACCCTAGTTTCTGTGTTGCTTCGTAAGGGGCTGATTTGGATCCATATGTTTCATGCTATGGTTAGGTTTATCTTAATACTTCTGTTGTAGTTGCGGATGCTTGCAATAGGGGTTAATCATAAGTGGGATGTTTGTCCAAGTAAGGACAGTACCCAAGCACCGGTCCACCCACATATCAAATTATCAAAGTACCGAACGCGAATCATATGAACGTGATGAAAACTAGCTTGACGATAATTCCCATGTGTCCTCAAGAGCGCTTTCCTTCATATAAGAGTTCGTTTAGGCTTGTCCTTTGATACAAAAAGGATTGGACCATCTTGCTGCACCTTATTTACTTGCATTACTTGTTACTCGTTACAAATTACCTTATCACAAAACTATTTGTTACCGATAATTTCAGTTCTTGCAGAAAATACCTTGCTGAAAACCGCTTATCATTTCCTTCTGCTCCTCGTTGGGTTCGACACTATTACTTATCGAAAAGGCTACGATAGATCCCCTACACTCTTGGGTCATCACCTCCTTATTAGTATATAAAACTATAATTTTTTTGCTTCCTCCTGGTTTCTTGACATCATGGTCCCACACCATTGTCAACCTATGTAGTTAATAAACTAGAGAATTGCACAAGAAGCGGCCGACAGTTGGGACCAAGCAGCTCGAGCCGTATTTGTGTTTTTGAGGTGTGAGCACTGCAGATTTTTTCTTGAGCGATGTTTAGCCGAGATATTAATTTTTCTCCTCTGAACAACAACGAAAACATCGCTGCAGGTATTAACTAGGCGGGCTGTGGCCCGTCTAGCCCTGGCCAGATATCCAGCCCAGATATTAATTTTTTTCAAGCTGAAAATGGCTAGCCCGGCTATACTTTTTTTAGGAATACCCAGGCAAGGTCAAGTTGTTATTCTCTGCCCCGCTGGGCTGCAAATCTTTCCTAGGAGGGATGCATTAGGCTTAATAAGAAAATGGGCTTTAAGAAATAATAAATGGGATATAATTATAAAAATTGGGCAGTAGCTATAAAAATGCACCAAACACGTAATTACTTTATAAAATATTTTTTTGGATATTGAAAATTTTAATTTCATTAATTTTTGTGAGCGTAATGTTTCGTTGGATTTTTACGTAATATAAATTTATATTGAAATTGTATTTAATCTGACTAGAAATTTCAGGATAAAAATATTTCGGATCCCATCAAAATGTGGGAAATTTTATTAAATTTTGTTCTGAACGGTTGAAATGGGATGTACTTTTAAGAAACTGTAAATGGGTTGTAGTAAATTCCATTAGAATCAAAAATTGGCTGCACATTCTTACAAATCTCAAATGGGCTATAAGTTCTCTGCCACACACTTGGGGCCTTACTAAGTTGACGCGTCCCCTAAAAAAAGAGTTGACGCGTATGCAAGGCTTTGTCAACTTATAGTCAACACACGGTTCTAGCAGCAGTGGTCGTTGGATGTCCATCCAACGGATGCCGTGCTTCTTCTTCAATCTCGGATATTCTAGCTTCACCCGCCCAAAAAATGATTCCTTCCCCTGACATCTGGGGCGCACTGTTTCGGAAGCTGACCTGTGGGCCTACTAAGTTGACGCGTACCAAGGGCTTTGTCAACTTAGTCAATATAAACGATTCTAGCTGCAGTGACCATACGATGTCCATCCAACGGCCGTTGTGCTTCTTCAACCTCTGGTCTTCTTCCTCCAGCCGCCCAAAGCAGCGTCGGTCGTGCCGCCTGCTCCTACCTCCCGTGGCCGGCTGTGCTGCCACGGAGGCCTCACCGTCCCTACTACTCCCACCGATGGCCATGCCATCCCTCCAGTCACCCACACCCCCTATTATTCTGCAGCGACGGCAGCCTCACACTGCAGCCGAACCAGTGAACCCTCGTACTCCTCTACGCGTGGGTATCCACTGCCGCGTCTTCCCCGGCTCCATGTCGTCCCCTTCCTAGGCCTCATCGCCGTCCACTGCCGTGGTGCTCTCGGTGTGGCGTGGTCAATGTGGTCAACAACTGACTTCCATCGAAAGAGTACTGTACGTGGAGAGGCTGATAGCTAGGTCCACGACAGCTGCTAGGAAGTGCCTCCTTATTACGCGCAAAATAATTATTTCTCCACCTGACAGCGGGGACCCACCGGACGGGCCACCGTATTTCGTGAAAAAACGTTTCCCCCTGACTGCTGGGACCCACCAGCTACATCTTAGCACGCAAGGAAGTACGTCCGGGCAAAAAAAAATGATTCGCCCCCCTGACTGCCCCGACCCACCAGCTACATCTTCGCACGCAAGTGCCTGGCAGTCAGGACCCACCTGGTTGAAGCATACGTAGCGTTGTCATTCTGGTCGCGAACGTGTATGTACATACTGGTCCATATAGAGGCGCGCACGTGTCGTAGTAGAGGCGCGCACGTAGCATCTACACGTACATACAGCGGCCACTGTGCAAGAAAGAAAATACGGCCACGTACGTACATACCGGCAGGGTCTCGAACGCCTACTCGCGCATACGTACGCCCAGGGCTCGTGTACATGGCTGAGTCGGAACGGAGAAACAGCGTCGTCGTCGTTTTCATGGGGAGCCAACCGGCTGGATCGAAACGAAATGCGTCGTCGTGTTCATCGGGAGGGTTTGGACGGAACATCCGATGGAAACGAGGCCTGGCGTACCGCAGAACGGAGGAAACGGCCTTGTGTTCG
>NC_041382.1:503934249-503954141 GCF_002162155.2 Triticum dicoccoides | reverse complement strand
GAGGAAATTGACTTGTGTTGGACCTCCTACGGTCGAAACGGGGTCCTGTTGATCGGGAGGTGTGTGGCGTACCGCAAAACGGAGGAAACGGACTTGTGTTGGAGCGCTACGGTCGAAACGGGGGTCCTGTTCATCGGGAGGGGTGTGGCGTACCGCAAAACCGGACTCCACGGGATACTATTTATCTCCACCGCCGACCCCCTCCAGCCTCCATGGGCTACTGTTCCTCCACCATCGACCTCCTCCAGCCTCCACCTGCGACTGTTCATCCATGGGCTCATGTTCATCCATCCTCCACCGCGCGCTACTCCACCGGCTACTATTCAACCAGCCCTCTCCATGGGCTCCTGTTCAACCACCCCTCCACGGTCTACTGTTCATCCAGCCCTCCACGGGGTCGTCCTGTTCATCCAGCCCTCCACGGGGTCGTCCTGTTCATCCAGCCCTCCACGGGGTCCTGTTCATCCAGCCCCAACTGGCTCGATCGATCGGGGTCCTATTCATCCAGAGGCAACACCACGGGGTCCTGTTCATCCACCCCCACCAGGAACAGTTCATCCACCCCCCAGCAACGCTCACTGTTCATCAAGAGGCAGCATCAATCGGCTTCAGTTAGCAGCAGTAGTGAAGGAATCGGTCGATCAGGTTCAGTTAACAGCCATCGATTGATAGCTCGGGTTCAGTAACGCGTAGCCTGCAGTGCAATCGCTCAGGTTCAGTAGGCGAACGCCTCGCTCGGGTTCAGTTAGAGCCCAACGCCTCGCACCCACTCGCGTGCGTGTACGAGAGAAAGACACAAACCTCTGTGCATCGCTCGGCCCCGACCACCCACCGTAACCGGGAACACCCTGATATTTTCCTCGCCCTCGCTCCTACCACGGTTTTTACGTCATGGACGGCCCAAAGAATGTCATGCAGCTGCGTATCCGGCCCGCCCGGGATGAAAAGCCCATTTTCCATCATGATTTTTGTCATAGAAGTAGGAGCCCACCACATCTGTGATGATACCGGGTTTTTTCACAATTATCGTCATAGAAGTGTCATAAGTATGACATAATTTTTTTTTGTTCAGCCTAAAATGTCACCGATGTGTCTTTTATTGTAGTGAAGCCCGTGGGCGATTTCCTTGGCCAAGTACCTTACTTCCTGGAGCTCCTTGATGTCCTCCTCCGTAAAGGAGGAGGCCATCCACTTGCCCTGCGCTCCGGATCCGGACATGGCTTGAATGTTTTGTGGGGACGGAAGGGATCGAAGCTTGGGCTCTGGAGCTTGAGGGCGGATGGGTTGAGGAAGAAGAAGGCGTGGGGGTGAAAAGGTGGACTCTTATCTCCTTATAAAGGCAGTGAATATAGAGCGCCCCCCACGAGCCTTAAAAATCACCTATTACCCAAACCCATGTTGATGAAGATCCCGCGATAAGAGGACACAATCTCTGTTTTGACAAGACGTGTCACCGGAGGCTGTGTCTCGAAACGTGAAACGGGATATTGAAAAATGATTCAAAATAATAAAGAGGCCAGATGTAACATCTCACCAGCAAAAACTGTCGGTGAAATCATATCGTGTTTTTTGATTAAGTATTATGCCCTTGTGGCAGCAATATTGTGACTGTCAAATAGATCCGGACACAGTTCTTGTCGGTCAACTACTTTGGAGTATTCGGAGGAGGAACTCGCCTTGCAATGCCGAAGACAATGTGCATGTTGGATACATCATCATTGAAGCCTGGTTGAGGGGCCTACTGAGGGAGTCTTGGATTAGGGGGTCCTCGGGCGTCCGGGTTATGTAATATGGGCCGGACTAATGGGCTGCGAAGAAACAAGATGGAAGGCTTTCCCCTGTGTCCGGATGGGACTCTCCTTGCGTGGATGGCAAGCTTGGCATGCGTATATGAAGATTCCCTTCTATGTAAACCGAATCTGTACAACCCTAGCTCCCTCCGGTGTCTATATAAACCAGAGGATTTAGTCCGTAGGGATAGTCATAATGATAATCATACAAGCTAGACATCTAGGGTTTAGCCATTACGATCTCGTGGTAGATCAACTCTTGTAACCCCTATACTCATCAAAGTCAATCAAGCAGGACGTAGGGTTTTACCTCCATCAAGAGGGCCTGAATCTGGGTAAACATCGTGTCCCCGACCTCCTATTACCCTCGATCCTTAGATGCACAGTTCGGGACCCCCTACCCGAGATCTGCCAGTTTTGACATAGACATTGGTGCTTTCACTCAGAGTTCCACTGTGCTGTCGTCCAAAGGCTCGATGGCTCCATCGATCATCTACAACAATGCGGCCGGGAAGGAGATTTTTCTCCTCGGCCAGATCTTCGTATTCGGTGGCTTCGCACTGCGCGCCGACTCGGTTGGCCACCTGGAGCAGATCGACAGCTACACCCCTGGTCACCAGATCAGTTTTGGAAATCTTAACTATGTCGCTGATATCCGAGGAGACTTGATCTTCCAAGGGTTCGTGGCTCCAACCACCGCTCCGGCCTTAGATCCGGAGTGCGTCACCAGGTCCGAAGACGGGAGTCTAGAGCCCACCGGACTCTCTGCAGCTATAGAGCTCAGCACTGGAGAACCGGAGAGGATAGCGCCACCAACAGTCATCACAAAGCCGGACTCTTCTCAGGACACTAGCTCCAAACCCTCAAAGTCCGCATCATGCAAGCCCGGCCAGGGAACTTTGGTCCCCGTCCAAACCTTGCTCTTAAACGAGGCTCTGGACTTAATGCGATCCCTCGCCATCATAGAGGAACCACTTCCGAACTGCATCCGTCTCGGACTAGGGGCTGAAAATAGGGAATTTTACTTCCCACCTGCCACCCACTTTATAGCCACTATCGAGGATCTAACCGACATGCTCGACTACGCCTCCGAAGACATCGATGGTATGGACAATGATGCCGGAGAGGAGCAGGCCCAAAATCTGCCATTCACCGGACGCTGGACGGCCACTTCCTCATACGACGTGTACATGGTGGGCACACCTAAAGAAGGCGACGATGATGATGAGAAGGATCTAGTCGAGGACGAACCTCCTGAGATACCACCAAAGCGTCGACGTCATCAGCGCCGCTCTAAATCGTGTCACGGAAAAGACAACAATACCGGCACCGGAGACGATGATACTCCGGAGAACGCTGAGGAGCAAGAAGACCCCATCGAACCAACATCCAAACAAGATGATCGGGAGGACGAGCAAGTCGACCCTAACGAGCAAGCAGGGAACGAAGACTCGGAGGATAGAAACTATCAACAACTCTCGAAGGATGACGTGAGCCTCGACAACGAAGATTTTATCGTGCCATAAGAACCCCTCGAACAAGAGCGCTTTAAGCGCAGGCTAATAGCCATAGAAAGAAGCCTAAAGCAAAAGCAGCAGCAACTTCAAGCTGACCAAGATCTGCTCAAAGACAGATGGACTAATGTCCTGGCAGCCGAAGAATACGACCTCGAATGCCCAATAAAGAGTTACCCAAAGCGTAAAATGCTACCCCAATTCGACGATGACGCGCCGGAGCCCATACCACCCACGCGTAATGCGGCTGACGGACCTGACCGACCACCACGTGGCCAGGACAGAACGGCAACTCAAGCCAAACACCAGCCCGCACCACCTCGCCATAAAAGCACAGAAACAACAGCTCGGGATACACTTATGACCTATGTTAGGACCTGGACAATAGAGCCGGCCAGACTAGGTCAATCTACGGATCAAGGGGGTGTGCCCCGGTCTGAGAGGACGGTTATCAATCCTGGTGCGACAAGCACAACCACGCTCAGGCCAAAAACCGCATACGGACTTCATCCGAAATGCGTCGAGACATGGCCCGATATAGAGGCGCCGCACACCCCCTATGCTTCACCGATGAGGTAATGGGCCACCAGTTCCCAGAAGGGTTTAAACCCATGAACATTGACTCATACGATGGCACAACAGATCCCGCAGTATGGATTGAAGATTTTCTTCTCCACATTCACATGGCTCGCGGTGACGGTCTACACGCCATCAAATACCTACCCCTAAAACTTAAGGGCCCGGCTTGGCACTGGTTAAAAAGCCTCCCATAAAACTCTATTGAAAGCTAGGAAGACCTGGAGGACGCCTTTAGAGACAACTTCCAAGGCACCTACATCTGGCCTCCGGATGCCGATGACCTAAGTCATATTGTCCAGCAGCCCAGAGAGTCCGCTCGAAAATTATGGACTAGGTTCCTCATTAAAAAGAACCAGACTGTTGATTGTACAGACACTGAAGCCCTAGCGGCCTTTAAACATATCATCTGCGACGAATGGCTCACCCAACACCTCGGCCAAGAGAAGCCGATGTCCATGGAAGTCCTCACAACACTCATGACCCGCTTTTGCGCAGGCGAAGACAGCTGGCTAGCCCATAGCAGTAATAGTACAAGCGAGCCTGGCAGTTCCGAAGCTAAGAATAACAACGGCAGGCTCTGACGCAACAAACACAAGCGCCGCAGCAATAATGACAATATCGAAGACACGACAGTAAACGCCAGATTTAGCGGCTCCAAGTCCGGTCAGCAAAAGAAGCCATTCAAAAGAAACAGAGAGGGCTCATCCAGCTTGGACCGAATACTTGATCGACCCTGCCAGATTCACGGCACCCCCAATAAGCCTGCCAATCATACCAACCAAAATCGTTGGGTCTTTAAACAGGCCGGTAAGTTAAATACCGAACATAAGGAGAAAGGGTCGCCCAGCGAGGACGACGACGAGGAGCCTCGTCAACCGAACACAGGGGGACAGAAGAAATTTCCCCCCGAAGTCAAAATGGTAAATATGATATACATCGCTCATATCCCCAAGAGGGAGCGCAAGCGCGCACTAAGGGACGTCTATGTGATAGAGCCAGTCGCCCCAAAATTCAACCCATGGTCGTCCTGTCCGATCACCTTCGATCGCAGGGACCACCCGACCAGTATCCGTCACGGAGGTTCGGCTGCACTGGTCCTCGACCCGATCATTGACGGATTCCACCTTACGCGAGTCCTCATGGATGGCGGCAGCAGCCTTAACCTGCTCTATCTGGACACAGTCCGCAAGATGGGTATCGATCTGTCAAGAATCAAGCCTACCAAAACTACCTTTAAAGGAGTTATACCTAGTGTAGAGGCCTGCTGCACGGGCTCAATCACATTTCGTCGGACAACTTCCGAAGTGAAGACTTGATCTTCGACATTGTCCCCTTCCGCAGTGGCTACCATGCATTGCTCGGACGGACTACCCCACAATACGATAGAACAGCTCGTCAGGAGCTCGATTAGCAATTCGGCCTCCATCTCAGCCCCTACCCAAATTGTGGCATATGTACCACGCGTGTATAGTTACGCACTAAAGATATCATGGGAAAGGGTGGATGCATAATAAAAATAAAGTCCACAATACGACTAGACCCTATCTGGACACTCATATTTCCTTTTTTATTTTTATTTTTTCAGGTTCCTTACAACCCACGTCACCTTTTCGACGGTACCAAGGCCTCTTTTCGAGGCCTATCATGAAAAGACCGATTGATGATCCTCTCGAAGGACAATACACCAAGGGGAAAAGCAGCATAGACGCGTGGCACAGTACCTATAGGGTCTTTAAAGATCACCTCGTCCGTTTTCAGGACACATACACAGCTTTCCCCTGTGCTCGGCATGTAAAATAGCCTTGTTGCTTATTGCACTATTTGTACCAATACATTTTGACGTATCAATCAGACTATAATGGAAACAGTTTCTAGCCGAACCTATGCTGTATTGGCCTATCTCCTAATCTATGTCTCCCTGTTTTTGTCCGATTGTCATGTACACCTCGGTACGACTTAAATCGCCAGAGGCTCTATTAATCCACGTACATTATTTTTTAAAAACTAAACAAAGCCCCAACACTTTCACAAGTGCAATTCGGCGTCCCGAATATAGCATTATATGAATCGGCTCCGAACCATGTCTTTCGTTAATAGTTGGGTTGCCCGGCTCCTGTGGTTACTACCTTACGTTCCGCTTGTTTGGCTAAGGTAGTAAAGGGAGAACTACTGCGATTGTGTTTTCGGTTCATCCAGACAGACACCTCAGTAGAGAAAGCCGAAAACTGACTGTCATGATGCGGCGAGAGCTGGTCAGCTATTTGGTGACTAAGTATAAATCTCTTGCGATTTTTTTCCGCATTACGCGACAGGCCGGCCTTCACCCGGCCAGGCATCCATAGCACCCAAGTACGGATAACCGAACAATACTCGGGGTTGTGCCTATACTCCCATTATAAAACTCTTATGCCTAAGTGAGAGAGATAAAGCCATATAGTCTGGTTGCCTGGTTCGCTGCACTAACACCTCCTTCAGGACCAAGTCACTGGGTCAAGTGTGTTTAGGTTCTATACCGAACACCCACGTACTACCTACGTGGGGGCTGAAGCCGACGACTGGCCAACTCTTAGATGTCATAAACGGCCGCACAGGAAGAAAATATTTTAAATAAAGCAAGCAACATATCATACATAAGCCTTGTTTCATAATACAGGATTGGACAACATATGACACACTCATTCAAAAATGATGTCCTACGAACACTGGCCCTCTACAATGCGAGATCCTTCTAGGGCATCATCCAAATACCGCTCCGGCATGCGGTGCTCTTTGCCTGCGGGTGGTCCCTCGATTGCGAGCTTGATGGTGTCCATCTTCACCCACTGCACTTTGACACGGGAAAAGGCCATCCGCGCACCTTCGATGCAGACTGACCGGTTCAGGGCATCAAGCCGGGGGCAGGCACTGACCAGCCGCTTCACGAGCCTGAAGTAGCTGCTGGGTATGGGTTCGGCATGCCACATGCGTATTATAAAATCCCTCATGGCCAATCCGGCCACCCTATGTAGTTCGGCCAACTACTTCAGATGGTCGCTGATGGGCACGGGATGCTCAGGCGCCATAAGCCTGCGAGAACTTTTTCTTTTGTTGTATGTGAAACTAGGTGGTATATATTTATCAACAATGTAATTAGCATAGTCTGCATACCAAGGAGTATTATGAGAAGCATTTATAACGGCTAATTGTTCATTAGGAAGGCTATCATCAATAGGTAGTGGGTCATCAACAACATTTTCCATTCTAGAAAAATTATCAACTACGAGATTCTCAGCTCCCTTTCTATCAATAATATGCAAGTCAAATTCTTGTAGCAAAAGAACCCACCGAATCAACCTCGGTTTATCATATTTCTGTTCCATAAGATATTTAATAGCAACATAATTGGTGTGAGCAATTACTTTAGAATCAACTATATATGATCTGAACTTATCACATGCAAACACAACTGCTAAAAATTCTTTCTTAGTAGTAGCATAGTTTCTTTAGGCACTGTCTAGAGTTTTACTAGCATAATGGATAACATTCAATTTATTATAAACCATTTGTCCTAGAACAATGTGAACATCATATATAGTGACCAGCATCGCACATAATTTCAGAAGGCAAGTTCTGGTCAAGTGGTTGAACAATAGGTGCAGAGGTTAAGGCTTTCTTAAGTATTTCAAAAAGGCTTCTACACAATCATCATCAAAAACAAATGGAACATATTTTTGCAAAAGATTAGTAAGAGGCCTAGAAATTTTACAGAAGTCTTTAATAAACCTTCTATTGAAACCATCATGGCCAAGAAAACTTCTTATACCTTTTATATCTTTAGGACATGGCGTTTTCTCAATCGCATCAACCTTAGATTTATCTACCTCAATACCTCTTTGAAAAAAATTATGCCCAAGGATAATGCCTTCATTCACCATAAAGTGGCACTTCCCCCAATTCAAGAAAAGATTAGTTTCTTCACATCTCTGCAAAACTCGATCAAGGTTGCTAAGCAATCATAAAAATAAGTCCATAAACGAAAAAATCATCGATGAATACCTGAACCATCTTTTCACAAAAATCAAAGAATATAGCAGTCATACATCTTTGAAAGGTAGCAGGTGCATTGCATAAATCGAAAGGCATACGTCTGTAAGCATAAGTTCCGAAAGGACAGGTAAAAGTGGTTTTCTCTTGATCTTCTTAGGATACATGTATTTGAGAAAAACCAGAAAAACCATCTAGAAAGCAGAAGTGTCTACACTTAGACAATCTTTCTAACATTTGATCAATAAAAGGCAAGGGGTGATGATATTTTCTAGTAGCTTTATTTAATTTCCTGAAATCAATTGTCATCCTATAACCAGTTACAATTCTTTGTGGGATAAGTTCATTTTTATCATTAGACACAACTGTAATGACTCCTTTCCTAGGGATACAATGAGCAGGACTTAGCCATCTACTATCAGCTATGGGATAAATTATACCTGCCTCCATAGGCTTTAATATTTCATTTTTTGTCACATCCTTCATCTTAGGATTCAACCGTCCTTGATGATCAACAACTGGCTTAGCATCAGGCTCTATATTAATCTTGTGCTGACATAGGGTGGGACTAGTGCCCTTAAGATCATCAAGAGTATATACAATAGCAACATGGTGCTTCCTCAGAGTTTTAAGTAATCTCTTTTCTTCATGCTTTGAAATGTTAGCACTAATAATAACATGATATATCTTCTTTTCATCAAGATAAGCATATGTTAATGTGTTTGGTAATTGCTTTAATTCAAACACGAGATCACTCTTAGGTGGAAGAGGGTCCCCAAGAGTTTCAACATGCAAGTTATGTTTAAGGATAGTTACTTGTTTGAAGAATATATCATCTATTTCAATCCTTTCATTCATACGCATATCAATTTCATGGTCTAGCAAAAATTGTTCTAAAGGGTTAGTAGGAGGAATAACAATAGAAGCAAGACCAAAAATTTCATCCTTACTAGACAATTCCTTTTCATATGATTGTCTACAAAACTTTGAATAATTGAACTCACGGGAGACATCACCAAATTTAACTCCAACCTTTTCTTTGACACAATCAATTTCAGCATTAACAGTATTCAAGAAAGGTCTACCAAATATAATGGGACAAAATTTATCTTGTTGTGAACCAAGTACTAAGAAATCAGTAGGGTATTTGATCTTACCACACAAGACTTCAACATCTCGAACAATCCAAGCGGTGAAATAGTATCTCTATTTGCTAGCTTAATAGTGACATCGATATCCTCAATCTCAGCAGGTGCAATATCATTCATAATTTATTGATATAGAGTAAACAGAATAGCACTAACACTAGCACCCATGTCAAATAAACCATGATAGCAATGATCTCCAATTTTAATAGAAACAACAGACATGCCGACCATTGGTTTATTCTTATCTAGCTTATCTCATTCATTTCTAACGGGTTTAGCAATTCTAGCGGCATCATCACAAAAAATAAATAACATGCCCATCAATTTTATCAACCAAGAGATCCTTAACCATTGCAATATTAGGTTCAACCTTAATTTGTTTAGAGGGTCTAGGTGTTCTACTATTACTTTTATTAACCACAATTGTAGGTTTAGCATGTTCCTTAATCTTAATGGGAAAACGAGGTTTCTCAATATAAGTAGTAGGCACAACTGGATCAACATTGTAAATGATAGTTTCATCTTTATCTATAACGGGTTCCTCTATCTTTTCTTTAATAGGGGGGTGATATTTAAACCACATGGTCAGTACAAGGCTCATGTGGAAGAGAAGAAGGCCCGCACTCATGAAAAGACCATCATGAGGTATATTGGGCTGGAGGTTGCCAGCATGTCGGAGGACAAGATCATGTCAGAGGAGGAGTGGACGTCCAAGCATTGGCAATGGAAGGACTCAGAGGTCGACCAATCTGTTGTAGAAGAGGAGTCCAGCGATCACGAGGAGTGGTGATGATGATCTTGGTTGTTGCTACCACCCTAGACCGTTGTAGTGCTCTTTGCCCTTTTGGTGTCTCTATGCCAAAGGGGGAGAGAGTTTAGGGATTTCTCGAGTCACGAGTGCATCTTATTTGCTTTCTTTCTTCGCTCGTGAACTCTTTTATCATATGGTTTGGCTGTGGTTTGTGTTTGTGATACGTAGAGACCGTGTCATATGGTGTGAGACATATGCTACCCTTTTACTTATCTATTTGTATGTGTAAGTACCCTGCTAGAGTGTGAGTTTACGCTTATCTTGTGCCCTATATTTATGCTCACATGCTATATCTTGCATCCATGCTTATCTCACATATCATGTTGATACAAGTGTTGATGTGTCTATAAAATATAGGGGGAGTTTTGATCCTAGTGTGTGCGCTTTGCATTCCAAAAGCATTACCTAAATGGTGCACACATCTAGGGGGAGCCCGTCTATACTTTATAGATGTTCGATTTGCGTACTATCTTGGTATATGTTTTGTGCAAATCTCGTGTTGGAATCAATCCACCAAAAAGGGGGAGATTGTTAGGGCATATTACTCCCTTAGTGGTTCTGGCGATTAATGACAATGCATTTGCGGACCAATCGTGTGCATTGAGCATTTCAGATAATCTATCATATGGCACAAGTCGATTCGAGCCCCTCGTAGATATAAAGTGAAGACGGTTATTTTCTTGCGTTTCTTTTTCGGTGGATTTGAGTCATAGGAGAACCGTACTATTAACAGGGGGTCTGCTTCAGAAAGGTTTGGGTGGAATCAACACTTACACATTTAAATTTAGACCCTTGTTCCTTTCCCGCGGCGATGGACTTTGCTCCTTTGTTTTCTGTGCATGACTCGTGAAGGCCTCAAGCGGTAGTACCGCTAAGGGCAGCGATAGTACCGCTTGTTAGCGACAGTAGCACTGTCTTGTACCGTGTGTACTACCGCCGCTCCTAGGGACTCGACTATTCGTGTCGGGTTTCCATGGTAGTGGAATGGTAGTGCGAGCGGTAGTACCGCCCGCCCACTTCCGCTTCCTTCTAGACACATAGCGCTCTCAGCGGTGGTAGGGCGGTAGTGGGTGCGCAACACTACGACTTTTAAGTTGTGGTACCACTGCTGTGGTAGTGCCACCATCCCCTATTCCTGCTCTGCCTCCATGGGCTCCTGAGCTGCAACCCCAGCGATAGTACCGCTTCGACGGCATTACTGCCTCATGGCTCCATTCCAATGCACTGTGATACGTCTCCAACGTATCTATAATTTTTGATTGCTCCATGCTATATAATCTACTGTTTTGGGCAAAATTGGGCTTTATTTTCCACTTTTATATTATTTTTGGGCCTAACCTATTAACCGGAGGCCCAGCCCAGATTTGCTGTTTTATGCCTATTTCAGTGTTTCGAAGAAAAGGAATATCAAACGGAGTCGAAACGGAACGAAATCAACTGGAGAAGTTATTTTTGAAGGAAACCTACCGGATAGACTTGGACCCTACGTCAGAAGATGAAGGAGGAGCTTACGAGGGTAGGGGGCGCGCTCACCCCCCTGGAGCGCGCCCCCTGCCTCGTGCCCCCCCCCCCCCTTCGGTCCACCGACGTACTCCTTTCACCCATATATATCCATATACCCTAAAAACATCGGAGAGCACATTAGATCGGGAGTTCCGCCGCCAGAAGCCTCCGTAGCCACCAAAAACCAATCTAGACCCGTTCCGGCACCCTGCCAGAGGGGGAATCCTTCTCCGGTGGCCATCTTCATCATCCCGGTGCTCTCCATGACGAGGATGGAGTAGTTCTCCCTCGGGGCTGAGGGTATGTACCAGTAGCTATGTGTTTGATCTCTCTCTCTCTCTCTCTCTCGTGTTCTTGAGGTGATACGATCTTGATGTATCGCGAGCTTTGCTATTATATTTGGATCCTATGATGTTTTCTCCCCCCTCTACTCTCTTGTAATGAATTGAGTTTCCCCTTTGAAGTTAACTTATCGAATTGAGTCTTTAAAGATTTGAGAACACTTGATGTATGTCTTGCCGTGGATATCTGTGGTGACAATGGGATATCACGTGATTCACTTGATGTATATTTTGGTGATCAACTTGCGGGTTCCGCCCATGAACCTATGCATAGGGGTTGGCACATTTTTTTGTCGTGATTCTCCGATAGAACTTTGGGGCACTCTTTGAGGTCCTTTGTGTTGGTTGAATAGATGAATCTGAGATTGTGTGATGCATATCGTATAATCATACCCACAGATACTTGAGGTGACATTGGAGTATCTAGGTGACATTAGGGTTTTGGTTGATATGTGTCCTAAGGTGTTATTTTAGTACGAACTCTAGGGCTGTTTGTGACACTTATAGGAATAGCCCAACGGATTGATTGGAAAGAATAACTTTGAGGTGGTTTCGTATCCTACCATAATCTCTTCGTCCGTTCTCCGCTATTAGTGACTTTGGAGTGACTCTTTGTTGCATGTTGAGGGATAGTTTTATGATCCAATTATGTTAGTATTGTTGAGAGGACTTGCACTAATGAAAGTATGAACCCTAGGCCTTATTTCCACACATTGCAATACCGTTTACGCTCACTTTTATCACTTGTTACCTTGCTGTTTTTATAATTTCAGATTAGAAATACCTTTATCTACCATCCATATACCACTTGTATTACCATCTCTTCGCCAAACTAGTGCACCTATACAATTTACCATTGTATTGGGTGTGTTGGGGACACAAGAGACTCTTTGTTATTTGGTTGCAGGGTTGCTTGAGACAGACCATCTTCATCCTACGCCTCCTACGGATTGATAAATCTTAGGTCATCCACTTGAGGGAAATTTGCTACTGTCCTACAAACCTCTGCACTTGGAGGCCCAACACACTGCTCTGTGAGTACTTCTACCTGAGCAGTAGTACCGCTTATGTGTGGGCTGTGAGCAAGATAAAAGTTGGATTCCTTCTCTCTATAAATAGAGGGCCTTCTTCCCTAAGAAGACTCACCTCTTCCTCTCCCAAACTCCATTGTTGCTCAGAGCTTCATTTTCTCCCGATCTCTCTCCCTAGCCAACAAAAAACTTGTTGATCCTCTAGGGTTTGGTTGAGCGGGCCCTAATCTACACTTCCACCAAGAGAAATTTGATTCACCCCACTAATCCATTGTGTATCTTGTTACTCTTGGGTGTTTGAGTGCCCTAGACGGCTGAGGCCACCTCGGAGCCACATTCCATTGTGGTGAAGCTTCGTGGTGGTGTTGAGCACCCTCTAATTCGGTTGTGGAGATTGCCCCAACCTCATTCGTAAAGGTTCGGTCGCCGCCTACAAGGGCACCACTAGTGGAATCACAACATCTTGCATTGTGCGAGGGCGTGAGGAGAATACAATGGCCCTAGTGGCTTTTGGGGAGCATTGTGCATCCAGACCGCTCCACAGAGACGTACTTCCCCCTCAAAGGGAAGGAATTTCCGCAACACATCCTCGGCTTCACCGGCTCAACTTGTGGTTACTTCTTACCATTACTTTGTGCAAGCTTTATTTGAGTTGTATCCTTTGCTTGATTTCTTGTGTTGTTGTTGTTGCTAGCATCATATAGGTTGTCTCCTAGTTGCATATCTAGACAATCTATTTGTTGCTAAACCTATTTTTTTTAAGAAAATCTATAAATTGGTAGTTGCCTATTCACCCCCCTCTAGTCAACCATATTGATCCTTTCAATAGGCTCGTTGTAAGTAATTACATCGATACAGTCTTCATCAATGCTCCAAGAGATTTTCGATTCAAATGAAGGGTTTTGTGTAATACACAAAATGATGTCATAGTAAGTTGAAATTTTTCTAGACAGGTTACTCTGGCAAAATCTATAACGAAGGCTGACTTTGTTGCCATTTAGGAAACGATAAAAGAGGGCGTTGGATCATATAGTTTATTCCGGAACTTAGTATGGTTTCAAGATGGCTTAGGTCAATGGAACACTATTGGAGATAGTGGCTCCATAGCTTAGGCCGAGGAATCATGGTTCGGTGAGTGATTCAAATATACAAAGCCAAGTCCACACAAATTATGAATTTTGTGAAAGCATGAAAACACGAGGGTATGCAAAGATACACGCAGATTTGAAGTTGTCACATGACATCCATTAGACTAAGTATATACCACAAGAAAAGCATATTTTTACACCGGTGTGTCATTGGTGTAAAGTGCATTAGCATTGACTAGATAATTGACTCTATTGCAAGTGGGAGTCTTTTGAAAATATGCCCTAGAGGCAATAATAAATATTATTATTTATTTCCATGTTCATAATTATGTTTATATTCCGTGTTATAATTGCTATGGTTCTGGAGTTTGCAATAACCACGAGGCTTGGAGGAAAACTCATGTGCATGTGTGGAATGATAAGTGGTAAAATAGATTCGTAGTCTTGCCTCTAAGACTAGCCCAACTGTTGCATGCTGGCTCTACTTTCCCGATCATGGACATGTCAATGCCAAAACTCTGAGGACACAATGTTGGGGGAAAATTTGTTTTGAACTGACCCAGTTGTTGTTATGGTGTGAGATCCATTCGTCACAAGTTAATGGTTTATAATAGAGAGAAAGTTAAGCATTTGCATAATTCCTTAGGACATGAGAGTATCGAGTTCCTTCATACTTGCTTCATGAACTTTGGGGTTTGTTAAACGTCATCCGTAACCGGGTGGCTATTATGGAAGCTTATGGGATGGCTATGACGACAACTGACGGGTTCACAAAAAAGTATGTCAAACGACTGGATAATTCAAGGCTAGGATTTGCTCCTTCAAGGATGGAGATATATTCTTTGGGCCCACTTGGTATGACGGTATCCATCACCGCCCGGCCGGACGCAACACGATCTGATCACGGGGATGCGGGAACACGGGACCTAGAAATGAGAACAAAACCGGTGACAAAGAAACTGGCATAGTGAACACGATTTGACTCACGGGGATGCCAATAAATCTCACTCGGGTTTTTGTAACATGTCGCGAAGTAGTAGAAACAACACATAGTAACTAAAGGTTCACTCGAATATCCATTCGTGTGGGTATAGAGGCCAATATGGATGTCCATAGTTCTGCTATTGATCGTTGACCTGAAAGAGTTCTATTCATGTCTATACTTCACTAAAACTGTAGGGTCACACGTTGAAGGTCCATCTATCTGTTGAGAACTAGGTTAGAAGACTGAGAGAAAGTCAATGGAAACATTTCGGAGACACCAAAAGTGTGTCAGAGAGGAAACCAAAAGTGTTTGAGAGAAAAGAGAAATGTTTTAGAGAAAGTAGAAATATTTTGGAGTAAACCATCACGACGGCAAATTTTGAGAATGCCTCCGAAATTTTATTGGAGGGTTCCAGAAATGTTTCAGGGCTTTCCGGAATTATCCGGACAACCCCAAGGGATTGCTCCCAAGTGGGGGCAACATTCCCCTTTTCGTTGGGGGCTATTTTTGGGCGGGGACCCCTTTGGGGGCAGCCACCTTTCGCTGGAAGCTTGTTGGGGGCATGGGGGGGGGGGGCAGCCCCCACAAATGATCGAGAGATGTTGGGAGGGGGCCCCCTTAGGGACAACTCCCCCCTATAGTGGGTTGATGTTTTGGGAAGGGGCTTTTTGGGTAACCATATCTAGTCTTCACCCCCTCCTTCCGCTATAAATAGAGGAGGAGAGGTGCTCTCCAACACGTCTCAGGTTTCACCACCAATAAGATGCAATGTTCTGCCCCTTCTCTCTCTCTCACCCTCAAGGAAATAGTTTTGTTCAGTCACAAGGCTGCCTAGTCTCCAGTAGCGGTTAGTTCTGGACGGCGAAGCGCAGCTGGATCGGTGACACCGTATGTGTGCAACCCGGTAGAGAGATCGTATGTTTGATCTTCTGTTTGAGGGACTGTCTGAGGGAGTATTTGATGGTCTATCAAAGGGAGAAAATTCTCACGGTTGGGAGGTTGTAAATCCTAGTTGCGAATATCTGCACCAACGATGTCGCCAACTCTTCTTTCGCTGCGCTACGAGTTGGCAACGATAAGATCTAACATCATAACATCATAGTGGTTCAGGGCTGGTGCGTAGGATGATTTTTTTTATTTTCTGCTGCGTTACCCCACATTGTGTTTTTATTCTCTCTTTGTATCCATCACTTAGTAATGTGGAGAGACTTGTCTATATGAGGAGGTCAAACTCCACCTCTAGTCGTGGGGTGTGACTAAATATATCACCTCCACCTTTGCCATACATGGGCTTTTGGACTTAATAGGAATTCGTAAATGGTCCAAGCCCAAAATTCTAACAAGAACTTACGAGGATGGTAAATCTCATATCCGACATGAGTTGGCCGTACTGGATAGAAAAATTATAGTACCTTGTGTTGTGTCCTTCTTGAGAGCATTATTCTTAGAGTTGTATCCAACTAGGAAGGGACCAATAGTGTGCAGGGGCTGCCCTATTTTCCCCGGTGGCTTGTATGGTGGCGACGACAATGTTGAGGACTCTCTAGATTGTTAGAAGTTTTTGTTTGTTGACATCTGACACGTTTGATGTTCTCCACCCATGATCTGTTGCTGCAAAGTTGGAGTAGACGTCACTTTGAAGGTTAGGCTGTTAGAGATTAAAAAGCCCAGTTTATCTTGATCCACTTCGACGCAAACCTTATATACTTCAGTTCCATCTTTGTAGCTCACCATAAGAACTAGAGTAGATAGTATTTTGCGTGGGTGGGGGACTACTTACCATCGACATGGGTTTCGTCCAAGCATTGCAGTGACCAATTTGTTGTTGCTTGCCAGCGGTTTCGGTGTCGCTGGCTCGTGGGGGAGTGACGGTGATAACGCTTCCTAACAACTTCGGGCTTGTGCAGGGTGTGTTTGTAGCCAAGTCATCCCGTGCTGCTCTTTATGGGCATATTCCATGAAATTAGTTTTGTAGACTAATAACAATGGGTTTATGGTTCTCATGTAGCTATAGATTTACCATTTTTTGGGGGATAGTGTGTAAGCGCATTTTGTGTGTGTGTGTAGGGGGGGTCCATATAAGCACTTGTACTTAACAATTCTATTTTCTCCTTCTCCGGCAAATGATCAACGTCATCATGCATGCGATCTAAGGTTTCAGAAAACCACTGATACTCAGCCTATCTAGTCACTTTCGACGTCAAACTCCACTTATGTGCCGATCAGTGCTATGTGAAAAAGCATTACAGAATATAGATGGTGTTCCGCTAAAAATGGAAAGCCGGTGGTTTTCCGAAAGCTTAGCTGGAATTGTGGTGATATTTTTACAATTACTCTATACACTCCTACAATTTTTATTGTTAGCTTATCATTGTATCTCATATGTGTACTATGTAGGACAATACTTTCTGGTCAAGCACGCACAATTGAGCAATGGTGTCGGCTTTGATTCTTTAGTTTACACGTACTTTCTCCATTCTGATTTATTGGGCATGCTCGTATTTTGTGTCAGACTTTAGCCATCTATATAACCCACATCATATAAATTATATCATTAAATTTGTATGGGAAAGATGGTTCCCGCCATGTAAGTTTTGTTACATATGGCTCGTATAATATTACAGGTTAATTTTATGGCTAAAGTTTAACACTATATCCAAAAGTGTTCAATAAACCCGGGCAGGGTGTACACGATTAAGCAGGGTTGTTTCACATAGGAAATGGTTCACGCGCTACTAACTAAAAGAGATCAATCAATCATTTGTTGCTTTCTAGACTTTAAACTCCTCAGATTTCAGATCTCCATAACTTTAGCTTTGCGTTGGATCCACATCTAGCCAAAATATCCTTGTCCCGGTGAAGTGGCAGAATACATACTCCGGCCCTCCGCTGTTTTCTGTAGGCATGTAGTAGTAGTAGGTTCCCTTGTTCCCTTATTAATTTCTCCATCTCAGCCAACATTATAGGCTTAAGCTACCACGATTTTTTATTATACTTTTTGCGAGTGAAGCTACCTCGAATCGACAGATTTATAGCTATATGGAGGTGACAGGTAACGGAGGGTGGCGTGCGTTTAGACTAGAAACCACATGCAAGCATATGCCAAACCAAGGTGGTGTGCGTTGGAAATCAGAACACATGCATCGTCCGTTCCTGTCTTGGTGCGTACGGCGGCGTCAGCCCCTCATATTCAAGTGCTGTGAAGACCAGATCCACAGGAGGGATATTATTTTGGTCTTCTGTCCATCCTACCAAGAGAGCGGACCAGTCAATACTACGTACACATGGAGCCTGAAAATGCTGGAGGGTCCATAAATCAATGCGGTGTCTAAATGTTTGCGCCGTACAGAAAGGAACTACCACTCCACGTTGTACCAGTGGCAACAACCACCCACATGTCGACTGGGTTAGCTAATTTTCAAAGTTGAGCTTACATGATTCTTCTTTTCTCTCTTCCACGTACAGTATTGTACACAAGGAAATCTGCAGAATCATGGCTGCGGTGGCTTGATTGACACCTTGACAGCCATGTCATGGCTAGTTGAACAGCAGTGATAGGTCCACGGCATGTGGGCCTATAACTTAGGGGCACAATCACCATCTCTTTGACGAGACAATGGATGATTGATAGTGCCAAGCTAGCTAGCTAAATTAGGCGCTGAAACTTTTAGGTATCAGCAACATCGCCTACAGTGTTTCATGTCATAGTCATCGTACACGCTGGCCTAAATTGCTAGTATGACCAGATGCACGGATTATGATCGAGTAGTATTTGTGACCCCACATGGGCGTGTCGTGCTGGTAACTCTGTCTTTCCGTACGGCTTGGAATCGTGGTCCAGGTCATACTGTACACTATTATACGCACTGTACTGAATAATGGCTTGGTGATTCATGCGATAGAGGACAAAACTTGCTTTGCACTGCTTTGGAGCACGCAAATCAGTTGCTGGCTGGAGACGGCAATCACGTCACGTGTGGTGTCGTGTCAGGGGCTGGACGACAAAACCTCCTTGTTTGGGATGATGGAGGGTTTGAACTAGGCAGGTGCAAGTGATCGACATGCATGCGGTCCGTAGTACTACGTGCTAACCAATTATTAGCAGTAACGAGCAGGGGCGACCACATGGGCAGAGGTGTCAATCTTGTACTCCCTCCATCCGGAAATATTTGTCGAAGAAATGGATGAATCTAGATATATTTTAGCTATAGATATATTCAATTTTATCCATCTATCCGACAAGTATTTCGGGACGGAAGGAGTTTAGTATTCACGTTACCCTGTCGCCGTGTTAGCTCGCTTTATTTATTTGTTGCGCCAGATCCGCACCGTATCGTTGATACAAATACTTACTACCTAACGATCAATTTGGCCCAGTTCGAATGGCATCTCGTCTATCTATTCTATATATACAGACTCCACTGGCATATAGCTGGCTCCGTTCAACACGGCGACGACCGTGCCAAGCTAAAGCTAGCTCGGCTTCGCGTGGCCTCCATCTCATCGTGCTTTTAGCTAACGCCCTTCTCTGGCGGCTAAGCTCCAAAGGACGTGTACGTACGCATGCATTGATTTTGGTGAGCCGTAGCTGGCGTGCAGATTGAGATCGGTGCGCCCGCGCGATCTACCTGCGCATCACAAGCTCGTGCTCATCCGGTGTCACCGACTGCTACTTTGACCCGCTCTCGCATTAGAGTGACTCTAATATGACGATCTATTTTGTCCGCTGTGTCCGTTTAGACCGGCGTCAATAAAAGTAGAGGCCCCATGCGTCAATCCAAACCCAAATCGCGGACGCGGCGATGCATTTGCGGTCAAAATCCATCGGCGTGGACGCGATGCGCGTCTTCTTGGTGTCTGCCACGGTCTCATTTGGCGGCCATCCAACTACCACCCGTCGTTTAATTTATGACGGCCACCGACAGCGGGCCCACTAGTCAGCAAGTAGAAACGTCATTTTTTAACCCACGTGTGTGACGGGGGTCGGCCTCATCCACTTCCGTCCACATCTGCCCCCCCCCCCCACCCCCTTGTGCTTCCTCGCCGACGACACCCCAAACCCTAGCAATGGGCATCTAA
>NC_041382.1:503854906-503933544 GCF_002162155.2 Triticum dicoccoides | reverse complement strand
AAATGGACGGGGAGGCACCAAGCCGTCCTCGAGGAGGCCCTGCAGCACGCGCTAGAGGCAAGCCGGCTCAAGGAGGACGCGCATTGGGATGGGCTGGAGCAAGCCCTTCCTTGTCGGCGGCAGGGGACTCCATCCACGCCCCACTCTTCGACCCGCCTCCGCCACCCCTGCCCATCGTCGAGCCCAAGCCAAATGCGGAGCCGACGCAGAAGCTCTCGCCTCCTCCACCAACTTGGCCAGAGGACCGACGAGTACCGCAAGTTGGTGAGCGCGCCTCCGCTCCACTAGGCGCGCGACGCCTGAGGAGGAGGCGGTCCACCTTGAGCGCTGGAAGGCGCACTGGCTCGCCCAGGAGGAGGCCGACGGCGAGCGACAGATGCGTTTGAAGCAGTTGCTGCAACGCGACGCGGAGGCGCTCCGACTTGACGAGGAGGAGGAGGAGCGCGCCCGGCGAGCCGCAATGCCGCCGCCCCAGCAGACGCCGGAGGATGCTGTCCTGACAGCATACCAAGCAGCATTTGGGTGGGCTGGCCCTGTTCCCGTCTTCATCGACCTCACCAGCGGTGATGGCGACGTCGAGGGCAAGGGCAAGGCAAAGGACGTCTAGGGCAGCGTGTGGGCGTATACCTTTTTTATGTCTTAATTAATGTCTAATAGGTTTTGACTCCATTGGGAGTTTTGGTTTAATTATTTGAGCTATCAACTCTTTTTGTATTTTGTAGTTTGGGACTGGGCATCCCTATTACCGCCCTTTTCTCGTGCGATGGTGAGTGAATAAACACTCGACCTGAGAATAACCCGCTTAGCATGGTAGATACCAACCACCTCTCGTCGTTCTATGAACGATCCAGGCACACAAAACAGATAATTGTTTTAGAAGTTTTTAGAGGTGGCACATGCAAATTTACTTAGGACAGCGGGGTAATATTGTATATAGGTAGGTATGGTGGACTCATCTGGAATAACTTTGGGTTCAAGGTTTTTGATGTACAAGCAGAATCTCCACTTAGTACACGCAAAGACTAGCAATTTAGATTGAGAAGTGGCCAGCTAGAGAGCAACAACGATCATAACCATGCATTATGCATAAGTAACATTGAACACTAGCATGAGTAGGATATGAACAACATGAACATAAATATCATAGAGGCTATGTTGGTTTTGATTCAACTACATGCATGAACATGTACCAAGTCAAGCCATTTGAACATTCAGAAGAGGATACCATATCATCATACTACATCACAATCATTTTAATGCTATGTTGATATCGAAGATAAATCATTATTCACTCCCAGCTACTTATGCATGACATGAGAAACTATAATCTCTAATTGTCATTGCAAACATGTTTAATCATAATGGGATGAATCATGGACACTCGGTTAAACATATTTATATAAAAAGAACAAGTCGAGTTCATACCAGTTTCTCTCTACCACGACCAGTTCATTGGATATCGTTATTATTGCCTTTCACTTGCACGACCGAACGATATGAAAATAATAATAGTGCAAGAGTGCCATGGACTAAGCTAGAATCTGCAAACATTTTATTCAACAGGAGAAGACAAGGTAAAATGTGCTCTTTATTAGTTCAACAATTATTCAAATGAGAGCCACTCAACACTTTGATCGTGGTCTTCTCCTCGGTACAACTCGAATAAAAAGAAAAGAAATTCAGAGAAACGCACTGAAATATTTTTTTTGTTTTTCTTTAGCAAGCAAATAAGGGAAAAGCAAAAACGAGAAAAACTATTTACACGGAAAAGCTCCAAACAAGCAAAAGAAGAACAAGAAAATCTTTTTGGGTTTTCTTTTTTAATACTACAGCCAAGCATGCATAGAAAGTAAACTAGCTACAACTATTTTTTTGGTTTTTCTAAAGTTTTTCAACCACACAAGAAGAAAGGAAGAAATAAATCTAAGCATGGATGATACAATGAAAAAGTGTGAGCACCCACAAATGGAATGAGTGAACATGAATGTAAAGTCGGTGGAAACACGTACTCCCCTAAGCTTAGTCTTTTGGCCTAACTTGGTAGTCGATCAGTAGCCTAGAGGGTGGTAGGGGTGCTGATGAGCGGGCATCCACTCGTCGCACTGTGGAGGCTCCTCCTGTGCTGCCTCCTTAGCAGCCTGGGCGTTCCGGTAGGCGATGATGTCCGCAGGCATGATCCTATATCCACCCCTGGCAGCAGAATCAAACAAAGCAGGTGCAGGAAGTGTAATAATATCATGAGTTTTAACGCTAAAAACCAGGTTATAAGGAATGGGAATGTGAGGATAATCTTGTGCAAGAAAATGATGTTGTTCCATCGTAGCCCTGTCTAGGTAGACCTTGGTAAGAGGGTAATCATGAGGGCGTATCGCAACCTCGAAGTGAGCCGCCAAGCGAGTAGCAAAAATCACACCATGTATTTCACCCTGGGATTTATTAAGATGGAGGCGACGAGCCACAATAGCTCCCAAGCTATTAGTGTTGTCGCCCTCTAGTGCTCGGTGTAAAACAACAAAGTCAGGTGCATTGAGCGCACCTACTTTATTTCTAGCAAGCAAGCACTTAGCAACAAATAAACAAAATAATGTACGGCAGGAAAATGTATGATAGCAGTCGTGGTGGCTGACACCCCTCTCTCATCTCTCACTGTAAAAGTGTGATAAAAATCATCAAACCCAGCCGGCCTAGGCTCGGCTAAGCTCCCATCAGAGGGGATCAACCATATATCACAAAATTCAGTAAGTGGTATCTGATGGTTTTCAGCATATAAATCGAAGCCCACTTCAGGAGGATTATTCCTAGGCATGAAAGTAAAACTCTAAACAAAGATATTTGTGAGAATTTGATGCTGGTCACACTCATCTGCGATGAAGTCGGTGATGCCGGCGTTTGCAACATATTGCATGAACTCCTCAAGAATTCCAGCCTCTTCCAGGAACGGGGTGTGCGGCCATTCGCACGGCCATACCTCCACCAACCTCCGAGGTGGAGATCATTGTTAGAAGACTCCCCAATAACACCCTTGGAGTTCTTCCTAGAGCCAAATTTCCTGACGATATTCATGTCCGCGTACAATTTTCTGAAAATAAAAAATTTGGGGTGACAAAAATTTGTCAACCAAACTTTATAAGATTGATAGCAACTACTCCTAGGGATACATAGAGGCCAAAACAAGCATTCAAACTACTTAAAACACTAAGAATTTAACATGCAAGCACATCTACAATAGCACCAAGAGAAGCTAATTATTCAAAATATAAACAACTAAAGCAAAAACTAAAACTAATTGGACAAGCGGTGGAGTCACATACCAAGCAACAATCCCCCGAAACAGTTTTGAAAACGGAGATTCGAGCTTTGAGATCGAAATCCGCGGGTTTAAGCTCAAGAACATGGGAGAGAGAGCAATGGAGATTTTTTTCTGGAGGTAAGTGATGATGTGGGATGAAGAGGTAAGTAAGGGGGCCCACGTGGGGACCACAACCCACCAGGGCGCGCCTGGGGGTGCTGGCGCGCTCAGGTGGGTTGTGCCCACCTGGTGCACCTCCATTTGATGTTTATTGCACCAAAAAATCTTAAATATTCAGAAAAAACGTGTACAATTTTCAGGGCATTCTGAGAACTTCTATTTTTGGGTCATTTTTTATTGCACGAAAAATTCAAAAAACAAACAAAACATGGCATTTTATTTTATTTAACTAATAGAAACATAGAATAAAAACTAGGGATAGAAGGTAGTGCTTACAAAATTCATCAACTTCATAACATTCAAAAATGATCCATTAATAAGGTTGATCAAGTCTTATTAACAACCACTTTCGATTAGCATGCAACCGAAGAACTTTCGTAAATCACTAAGTTACCTCAATGGGGATATGCATTTCCCCAACAATAAGCATTTCATATTTCTTTTTGACAGTAGGTAGAGGTATTTGAAAACTTCCAATAGTGATTGTCGGAGAATTTTCAATAACATTAATAACATTCACTTGGAATTGTTTCTTCAGAAAGTGCACCGTATGCTCATTGCCATTAATATGAAAAGTGACCTTGCTCTTATTGCAATCAATAACAGACCCTGCAGTATTCAAGAAGGGTCTACCAAGGATAATCGACATGTTGTCGTCCTCGGGCATCTCAAGTATAACAAAGTCAGTTAAAATAGTAATATTAGCAACAACAACAGGCACATCCTCATAGATATCGATAGGTATGGCAGTCGATTTGTCAGCCATTTGCAAAGATATTTCAGTAGGTGTGAGTTTGTTCAAGTCAACTCTTTCATATAAAGAGAAAGGCATAACACTAACACCAGCTCCTGAATCACACAAAGCAGTTTTCACATAATTCTTTTTGATAGAGCAAGGTATAGTTGGTATTCCCGGATCTCCAAGTATTTTAGGTACTCCATCTTTAAAACTGTAATTAGCAAGCATAGTGGAGATTTCAGCTTCCAGTATTTTTCTCTTATTTGTGATGATTTATTTCATATATTTGCATACGGAGGCATTTTCAAGATATCAGTCAAGCGAGTACGCAAAAAGACTGGCCTCAACATTTCAGCAAAGTATTCAAATTCTTCATCATCATTCTTTTTAGTTGACTTGGGTGGAAAAGGCAAAGGTTTTTGAACCCACGGTTCTCTTACTTTACCGTGTTTTCTAGCAACAAAGTCTCTTTTGTCATATCTTTTATTTTTAGGTTGTGGGTTATCAAGATCAACAGGTGGTTCTATCTCAACACCATTGTCTGGTGCTTTATCATTGGTTGGTTGAGAGTCTTCATGAACCTCATCATTATCTTTTTCATTATCGTTAGGTGAGTGTTCATGTCGCGCCCAATATTCGACTCTATCCTAAAGAGACTCAAAGGTCCCACCAAGGATTGAACCGCATATTGACACGCTTTTGCAAGGTGGATATCATTACAACGTACCATTACATAATAGTTGGGGATACATACAAAACATACCAATGCCGCAAGAATACATCAATACATCATACATAGATCAACATCCGACTACGGATGAATCACAAACAGAAACTCAAACGACATCCACCCTGCTAGCCCGCTGCCGACCGGGAACCTAACCCAAGATCGATGAAGAAGAAGAAGAACTCCAAGACAAGTAAACATCGCTCTCATGTCACGATCATCGCATTACATGTACCTGCAACTGTTGTTGTAGTAATTTGTTAGCCACGAGGACTCAACAATCCCATTACCATGGGTATCAAGACTAGCAAAGCTTAAAGGGTACAGAAAGGATAAGTGATGAGGTTGCAGCAGCGACTAAGCATGTATGGTGGCTATCTTACGAATACAAGAATAAGATGAGAAACTATGCAAACGGTCGCAAATTAGTAATGATCAATAAGTGATCCTGGACTACTTGCGTTCAAACATAACCCAACCATGTTCTCCTCTCGAACTTCCCCGGAAAGAGACATTCACGGTTACGCACACGGTTGGTGTATTTTAAATGAGTTTACTTCAAGTCTTCTACAACCGGATATTAACATATTCCCATCTACCACATAACCGCGGGCACAACACTCGAAAGTTTAAACCCTGCAGGGGTGTCCCAACTTAGCCCATGACAAGCTCACAATCCGTGGAGACAATCCTCTATCGCGGGACCCTCCGATCAGCCTCGGAATCCCGATGCATCAGACATTTCGACAATGGTAAAACAAGTCCAGCAAGACCTCCCGACGTGCCGACACCCTGATAGTAGCCACGTGTATCTAGTCTCAGGCCACGACGGATGAGCGAAGCGTACAGGATCCAGATACCCCAAGTTGCCTAGGGGCGGTCCCGCACGGTGCTCTAGTTTGGGACCAACACCGTCCGCACTGCCCTCTGCTATGTAGAAAATCCTCGGCTTCATGACGCCCTATGCCAATTAATTATTAGGTTCAAATATTATTATGGCAAATGTTAAAACCAATGTTGGGCCTTGCTGGAAGAGTTTTATTCAAAGTGAACTATCAAGAGGGCACCATAAACCCTCACCGTGTTAGGGACGCAAAAATCAAGGAACATAACACTGTATGATGGAAACTAGGGCGACAAGAGTGGAATAAAACACCAGGCATAAGGCCGAACCTTCCACCCTTTACCAAGTATATATGTGCATTAATTAAATAAGAGATATCGTGATATCCCATGATATCCATGTCCCAACATGGAACAATCTGCAACTGCACCTACAACTAGCAACGCTATAAGAGGGGCTGAGCAAAGTGGTAACATAGCCAAACAACGGTTTGCTAGGAAGGGTAAAAAGGTTAGAGGCTATCATGGCAATTTGGGAGGCTTGATAAACAAGTGGTAGGTAGCGCGACATAGCGATAGCATCAAGACAACTAGCATAGCAAAGATAGTAGTGACATCCAAGGTGAAGATCATCTTGCCTGAAATCCCTCTAGGAAGAGGAACGAGTCCATGAAGAAGACGAAGCCACGTAGTCGAACGAATCCTCATAATCGCAACGAGACAGGAACTATCGAGAAGGAGCACAACCGGAAAGAAGCAAACAACATGGTAAACACACAACACATAAACATGACATGATGCTCAAACAAGTATGATGCATGACAAGGCTACATGATGCTACTCATGGCAATAGATGATGCATACAAGACCAACACATCAAAGCAAGTTTAAATAACGCTGGAAACAACATACATCAATTCTAGTAAGTCCTCATATGCAAATTTCGAAATTGGTCCAGATCTTAACAAAACATTATGTTAAAGTTATTAAGCATCAAGTTAAAGTGCACCAAGATGATCTACATGGTTTTCTAGTCAAGTTACATATAAAGTTCATTTAATTCGGAGCTATGGCCTAGAAGATATGAGCAAAACAAGTTAAACATGGCATTGATGCAAATGCAAGCAAAACAACATCACAAACACTCCAAAACAAGGGTGCAACAAGGCATGAAAAAACTACATGCAAAACCAAGCAAGTTTCATGTAGAGCATGCTCAAAACGAAGGAACGGTTCAACATATACACTCAATACAAGTTTCAAACACAATCTGCCCAAAACAGCAACTAAGCGCTTTGCAATCAAGGAAACAACATGCTACAGGAAACATATGGGCATAAAATTGACATGCACTTAAATTACAAAGAACATGCTTCAAATAAAGTCAAGGTTCTGGTTCATAGGCATCAGGATTAAGTCAATATAATCAAAGCAAAAAGCAACTTAATAACACAGATTATGACTTAGTGAAAACAGGGCATACACGTGAGCAGGAATAACATGTTGACATGTTGGAGGCATAAACAAGGATGATATAGTGCAAGAACATAACAAGCAAGAGCATGGCATTAAAGTACAGGTTTAACATGGCAAAACATGATTACTAAGCATCTCCATATGAGCCCTGGATCAATGTCAAACAACAAGACAAGATGCAACATGATATTAGCTGATTCTCAGACTAGAGGAAATCGGGGAATGCAAAACAATAACATTATGATGCTGACTTTGGAGGCACATAATAGTAAGCATATCAACTTTAATAAGTATGCAAAAGACATGGGCATGTAGTAGACATGATATACTTCAACTTAGTCCATGGGCACAAGTTTATATGAAGAATGGAGTAATTACTATGCTTCATGCAAAAAGGAAACATGATGTTAATAGGATGACAGATTTAGCATGATGGCAACTTGAGAGCAAGAAAGAGTCAAACTACAGTAAGTAATATGGCAACCAAGGGCATGGCATCAAAGTACACATAACAAGGAGCAAAATAAGATCAAGGAATCATATACAAATGGCTCATGGACTAAGGAACCATCTAGACAAGTTTGAATGTTGTAACAGTTTCAGCAACTGTAAAACAACAACATCAACATAGCATGTTTGCAAGCTTGGAACAGAGGTCATATGAAGTCCAAAATTAACAAACTTGGCATGTGGACAAAGTACTCATAGCATACTTCAATTCATGTAATTGGAGCATCTTCAAAAGAGGCATAGATTAATCAATAACAAGGTCACAACATGGCATCATGAAGTTAACAGAAAACTGGAATATCATTTAGGCATGTTCATGGCAATAAAAACATATGCTACAGGAAATATATGAGGCATAAAATGGCATGGCATGATATAACATAACATGGACATCAAAACATGCCAACTAGGCATCTCCAGATTATGCATGGAATTGATGGTAGCTTCAACCTAACATGGAATCACAATGTCTCAGAAAACAACAACATCAAGTAACACTTCACAAGCTTGTGCTAGTCACCACAAGGCACATAAAATTATATGAATTGCATGACTATAAAGATGTCATGAATATGCTCCTAAAACAAGTTGACATGATGCTCAAACGACAAACACACAAAATGCTATGAAAAAGACAAATCAACAAGTTATGACAATCTTCAGCAGTTAACATCACATGGCGCTCTTGCAACAATGATTAAGGCATCAAGGTTAATAGTAACATGCATGCAAATAACACCATCATGTAGATCATTCAGATATGAACAATTTGACATATCAAACACGCAAAACGGAGCAACATGCACATAGTTATGATATGACAAACATGCACACACGGAGTTGAAAATTTGGGGACTTAGTAGAATTTTAGACCTCGCGGGAAAATTGGACGGAGCGGTCCCCGGGCGAGCCGGTGCAGCGGGTCCGTTTGGACGGAGGGATGGCGGAGTCCGGGGACAGGGCGACCCGGAACGGGGTGAGGAGCTCTGGCGAGGCGAGGGGCTGGAAGACCCGGGCGACGGCGGAGATAAAGAAGCGTGAGTTTCGCAACTTACGCCAAGGAGGACGCACCGTTAGCCAGTATGTGGATGACTCTAGCAAGTTAGCACGTTATTACCCAGATGACGTTGCTACGGATGCAGCTAAGCAGGAGAAGTTTTTGGAAGGACTGAATGATGAGCTAAGCATGCAGTTGACGGTAGCAACCTTTAATAACTACCAATAGTTGGTAGATAGAGCTCTCATGATTGAAGGGAAGCAGCAGCAGATTGATAACCAGAAGAGGAAGTATGGACAAGGGAAGTATAATTCTGGATCTCAACAGAGACCCCGTTTCACCCCGAACTCGGGAGGACTTGTGCATAACCATGGAGACAACACTCACAATGGAGGAAGTTCTCACAACCATAGTGGCTCCAAGAATGGTAATGGAGGAAGCAACGGACAGAACCGTTCCAACCCAGCAACGCCCGCCAAGAAAGATCTAAGCCACGTTACTTGTTACAAGTGCCAAAAGACCGGACATTACGCCAATGAATGTCCTGAAGCTAAGAATGGAAACGACAATGGAAGCTCTGGGAAGAAGCCCAACCCTTTCAATAGGGGACATGTGAACCACGTTAACGTGCAGGAGATTGAAGCCCAGCCAGATGCAGTAATAGGTAAATTTTTGGTTAAGTCTTTTACTGCAGTCGTACTTTTCGATATTGGTGCATCGCATTCATACATATCAAGGGGATTTGTGGATAAGTATAAACTGCCCACCAAAATTCTTAGTACACCTATGTTAGTGAGCTCACCAGGAGCAGAGTATATGGCAAGCCAAGGATGTTTTTAGATACCATTGGCCATAGGTAGGCACATTTTCCCCTCAGATCTGATAATTCTGGAGTCGCAAGGTTTGGATGTGATTCTAGGTATGGATTGGCTATCGATGTATGGAGGAAACATCGATTGCGCTAGTAAGTCAATTTTGCTCACCACCCCAGAAGGAAGAAGGATCAAGTATGTATCCCGGCATGTGCCGATTAGGACTCAAGTAAATTTCTTAACAGGAGTTGTACAGGAGGACGTACCAGTGTAAAGGATTTCCCGGAAGTATTTCCAGAAAAGTTGCCAGGCATGCCACCGGATAGACACATCGAGTTTTTGATTCAGCTTTTGTCAGGCACACGGCCAATATCTAAGAGACCGTACAGGATGCCTGCACATGATTTAGAGGAAATTAAGAAGCAGATTAAGGAGTTACTGGATAAAGGATATATTCGCCCAAGTTCGTCACCTTGGGGATCACCAGTACTTCTAGTGGAGAAGAAGGATGGATCGTTAAGGATGATTGTTGATTATCGTGGATTGAATGAAGTAACGATCAAGAACAAGTACCCATTGCCGATGATCAATGATTTGTTTGATCAGCTGCAAGGAGCTAAGGTGTTTTCCAAGATCGATCTACGATCAGGGTACCACCAGTTGAAGATTCGAGAGCAAGATATACCTAAGACAGCTTTTACCACAAGGTACGGGCTATATGAGTATACCGTTATGTCATTTGGCCTGACTAACACACTTGCTTATTTTATGAACATGATGAACAAGGTGTTTATGGACTTTTTGGATAAGTTCGTTCTGGTGTTCATTGATGATATTCTGGTCTACTCGAAGAATGAAGAGGAGCATAAGGAGCATTTGCGTTTAGTACTTGGTAAGCTTAGAGAACATCAGCTATACGCCAAGTTCATCAAGTGTGAGTTTTGGTTGAAGGAAGTTGGATTTCTTGGACATGTTATATCCAGGGAAGGAATAGCTGTAGACCCCACCAAGGTTGTCACTGTGACAAATTGGGAGTCACCCACGTCCGTTGGAGAGATCCGGAGTTTTCTTGGACTCGCAGGATACTACCGGAGGTTCATTGAGAATTTCTCGAAGATTGCAAAGCCTATGACGGAGTTGTTGAAGAAGGACACCAAATTCAAATGGACTAAGGAGTGTGAGGCTAGTTTTTAGGAATTGAAGAAACGTTTGGTTACATCACCAGTGTTGATTCTGCCAGATCAACGCAAAGATTATGAAGTGTATTGCGACGCCTCTCGTCGAGGACTTGGAGCAGTGCTTATGCAGGAAGGAAGAGTTGTTTCATATGCCTCACGACAGCTTAAAACCCATGAGTTAAATTACGCTACACATGATTTGGAGTTAGCAGCCGTAGTGCATGCGTTGAAGACTTGGAGTCATTTTCTCATCGGAAACCATTGTGAGGTATACACAGATCACAAGAGTTTGAAGTATATCTTCACACAGAAGGATTTGAATCTCAGGCAGAGGAGATGGTTGGAACTCATAAAGGATTATGATATGAAGTTGCACTATCATCCTGGAAAGGCTAACGTAGTAGCCGATGCGTTGAGCCGCAAGAGTCATGTCAATACACTCATGACAGGAGAGTTACCCAAGGAGTTAGCAGAAGACCTTCGTGAGCTATGTTTGGAGATAGTTCCGAGAGGTTATGTAGCAGCTTTGGAGATTCGGTCTACTTTGATGGATAAGATCAGAGAAGCGCAGAAGACGGACAAGGAGATTGCCGAGATAAAGGAAAAGATGAGAAAAGGAAAAGCCAAGGGATTTCGGGAGGATGAGCACGATACCCTATGGTTTGAGGACCGCGTATATGTGCCAGATGATCAGGAGATCGGGAAGTTGATTCTGCAAGAGGCCCATGACTCACCATATTCGATTCACCCAGGAAATACCAAGATGTACCTGGATCTGAAGGATAGATTCTGGTGGACCGGAATGAAGAAGGATATTGCAGAGTATGTAGCAGTTTGTGATGTTCAGAGAGTGAAGGCAGAGCATCAGAAGCCAGCAGGATTGCTGCAACCATTGTTGATACCCGAATGGAAGTGGGATAAGCTAGGCATGGATTTTGTCACGGGATTACCCAGGACCCGCTCAGGCTATGACTCGATATGGGTTGTAGTCGATTGTTTGACGAAAGTAGCTCATTTCATCCCACTGAAGACCACTTACACCAGTGCTAAGTTGGCAAAGATATACATGACCAGGATCGTATGTTTGCATGGAGTTCCGAGGACAATTGTATCAGATAGAGAAACCCAGTTTACCTCAAACTTTTGGAATCAGTTACATGAAACTTTGGGAACTAGGCTAGAGTTCAGTATAGCTTTTCACCCGTAGACGGATGGACAGACTGAGAGAGTCAATCAGATTCTGGAGGACATGTTGAGAGCTTGTGCGCTAGATTATGGATCTAGTTGGGACGACAATTTGTCTTACGCAGAGTTCTCTTACAACAACAGTTACGAAGCCAGTTCAAAGATGGCCCCTTTCGAAGCATTGTACGGAAGGAGGTGCAGAACACCGTTATTGTGGGATGAAGTTGGAGACCGACACTTGTTTGGACCATATTTGATTAAAGAATCAGAAGAGAAGGTTAAGATGATTCGCGATAGACGCAAGGTAGCCCAGTCCAAGCAGAAGAGCTACGCGGATTCTAAACGCAAGGAGACAGCTTACGAAGGTGGAGACAGAGTGTATCTCTGTGTATCACCACTCCGAGGATTTAAGCGCTTTGGAGTTAAGGGAAAGTTAGCACCATGTTTTGTGGGACCATACAAAGTTTTGGAACGCATGGGAGAAGTTGCTTACAAGTTGGAATTGCCCGAAGGATTGTCAGGAGTTCACAATGTGTTCCACGTTTCTCAGTTGAAGAAGTGCCACGCAGAGATGGCTAATATCCCTGTGAGAGATACGGTGCCACCGGAAGCGATACAGTTGGATAGCGACTTGACCTACGAGGAGAAGCCAGTCAAGATTCTCAAGTTTGCCAGCCGAGTTACACGCAGCAAAGTTGACAAGTTATGTAAAGTTCAGAGGAGCCACCATACCGAGGATGAAGCCACCTGGGAACGAGAGGAATACCTACGCAAGGACCATCCACACCTATTTTCTAGCCAACCTAAATCTCGAGGGCGAGATTCATCTTAAGGGGGGTAGGTTTGTAACATCCCAAATTTTCAATTTGGAATGTTATACCTTAGATCATCATTGCATATCATATTTTATTGCATTTTGGCTTGATCCTAAAAATTCTACGCAACTCAATGACCTACTGAGAGAGTTGGGGATTTCATTATTTTCATATTCGAGTTTTCTCGAATTTTGACAAGAGGGTCGTTTGATTTTAATTATTTTCTCTTCGAATATTTCTTTTATAAAAATAAAAGAGAGAGGATAAAATGACTTCCTCAAAATAAAGAAATATCGAAGATTTCATATTAAAATCAAATAAGATTTTTATCCGGTGTTTTATCGCTATTTTATTTGACTTAGGAAAAATATGTGTTTTTCAAAATTGCATTTTAGGCCCAAATAAATGTTCACCTTGTCCGGCTTATTTTTAGAGGACGGGTAAAATTCATTTCGGGATTTTTGGAGTCTGTTTAGTATTTCTTTTATTTCTTTTTCTGCACGTTGGAATTATTTTAAAGAAAAAGTCAAACCGACTTCGGGCCGTACCCAGCCAGGAGACCTCGGGCCGGCCCCTTTATAAGCGGCCGCCCCGCACCCCCAGCCCAACCCGTGCCGCCGGCCCAAACCCTAACCCTAGCCCGACGCCGCCGCCGCCGCGCCTCGCCGGACCACCGCCAGAGGTAGCCTCCGCCGCCTCGGTTTACGTAAGAAAACCGAGCGGTTTTTTTCTAAACCTAGATCCGGTTCGTTTTTTTGGTTTAGTTTAATAGCGGATGTTCGTTTTAACGAACGGTTTTCGTCCGTTAGCCGCAGACAGTGAACGTTTGTTCGGTAGCCTGTTCGTCAGTTTTTCTTTTTCTTGGTTTTTCCGCGATTATTTTCGATTGCTATTTCTGATCCAATTTTCGTTTTAGTATAACTTTTCGCTCGTTTATCGAAATCAGGCGATTCAAGCGCCTAGAGTTTTGTCTCGAAGCCCTCTTTCTGTTTAGCCAACTTAAACAAGTTTTTGCTACTGTAAAATTTGACTTCAGTCCAGATTAGTAAACGAAGCTTGTTTCTTTCGCCGTTTGAGTTTTGTTGCTTCGTTTGATTCGATTCTTTTTGCAAACCGGAGTTCTTAAGTTGAAATTTCTGGTTAGATCTCTTATGTGAGTTTTACCCGTGCCCTTGCTTGATTGCTTATTGTATGCTTGTTTGATTGTGATAGAGTACCCGGAGTGCGAAGCGTGCTACATCGAGTCTCTAGGTTTCACGGATCATCAACAAGGCAATTAACACTTGGATCATATCCCTTTCATACCCAGTTTTTATGCATTAGTTCAACCCTCAAACACTTGCATGGTTAGGATCTGAATTAAATTGTGGGTTGGTAAGTAGTTGATGAGGTAGAACCTATTGTCCTGTTTATTATCAAACCTTTGGGAGTTACTTCTATGTTGCTTATACTGCTATGTTATGCTCGTAGACGTGGAATGGGTTTGAGTGTATTCATGACAGATGTGAGACTGTTAATTAATGGTTTGACTTAAGGTGGCAACTTTAATACACATCTGGGTGGATTGAGGCACCTGGGGTATCCAGTGATTTCCTGTATTTTTGGAAATCTCGGGGTACCGTGTGATTTTCCTATGGACCGCCACCCAGGCTCAAAGGGATCATAAGATTATTCATGCTGGAAACTTCCATGTGCACCCACATGCCATTATGGGCTCTGGCATAGTTGAGTAAGTTGGGGGAAACCTTTCCCTGATGGGCTAGCAGATGTAGGGGATTGTAGGTGTACATGCCTATCTATCGGTTAAGGAGACCTCTTCGGAAAGACTGTGTCTCGGTCATCCGTTTCTCAAACATCATGAAGTGCGAGAAATCCAACGAAGGAGATCAAGTCTTGTGGGGAAAAGTGCACAAACCTCTGCAGAGTGTACAAACTAATCATGGTTAGCCGTGTCCCCGGTTATGGACATCTTGAGTATCTAGTTCTTGCATTATCATGTGGATCTCATCACTCTTAATATAAAATGGATTGGGTTATTAATTACTTTTAATTGGGATTGAGAGGGGGTTTACCTTCTCAATGTTTTTCAACCAACTTTGTAGTTAAATAAAATATATTCCTTTGCAGTAGGGAAAAATTGGCTTTTCGCAAAACATTAACCCTACAGCCTCCACCAGCCATATATGCATGTAGTGATAGTATTTTTCTGTTCATTACTCTCTTGTGTTACATTGCCAGCATATTCTAGGTGCTGACCCATTTCGGGTTGCAACATATCATGTTGCAGACTTTTCAGACGACGAGTAAGGAGCCTTAGGCCGTGGTCTTTCACTCAGTGATGCCATTGGAGTTGATGGACTCACTTTATCTTCCAAGCCTTCCGTTGTTATCGTCTTAGATAGCCTTAAGCCATATTTATTGTAATAAGTTCTCTTTTGAGACCTTCGATGTAATAAGTGTGTGATTGCTACTCTGTTATAAATCCTCAAGTACTGTGCGTGTCAGCATTACCGATCCAAGGATGACACTAATGCATAGAGATCAGATTGTTTAAGGTCTGCTCGCTACAGTGATCCAACGACGGAGAGCATGGAGGGGGTGTAGATGGGCTAGTGGGCTGTTATGAAGGGGTGCTGGGCTACAAAGAGAAGGAGGGGTTTCAATTACCGCGATTAACCGTTGGGGCATCAAACGACCTACAAATGGAATGAAATTTGACAGGTTGTCTATCAGTGATGTATCAAGACCACTCGACAAATCTCGGTCCATTCCAAGAACCTTTTTCTCCCGCTCACGAAACAAGATGTGAGAGGTGCGACGGGTGTAGGTGAGAGCGTCGGATGTCGAAACGGACATCGTAGAAAGTGACCGGATGCCAGAGACGAACATGAATGCAAATGAGATGCACATGATGACATGGCAAAGTGCAACACGCTAGCAAATGACATGGCAAAGGTAGCGAATAACTGGAAGACACCTATCGCATCGGACTCGGGGCATTACTGTTCATTACTGGACTGAGTTTCAGCATCAAAGATAGAAACTTCATTATCACTTTGAGGAGGTTTATCTCTTTCAGGTTCACTAGGAGCATGCGAAGTCCTATCATCTTTCTTTTTCTTTTTCTTTCTAGAAGAACTAGTGCACTAGTGTTAGCTCTTTGTGAATCTTGTTCAATTCTTTTTGGGTGTTCCTCGGGATAAAGTGGTTCCTGAGTCATTTTACCTCCTCTAGTTGCAAGTCTAACAGCAAAGTCATGCATATTATTATTCATTTCATCAAGCAATTCTCTTTGAGATTTAGCAACTTGTTCTAATTGAGTTTGAACAATAGAAGCATGTTTTCCTACACCTCTAACATCATTTGATATTCTAAATAACAAGTCACTCAAGTGAGCAATCATATCAGAATTATATTTCAATTGTTTCATGACATTTGCATTGACTAGGATGCATACTCTGAGGATTGTCACTATCATTAAACTTCATAAGAGAATTTACCTCTACCGCCTTAGGCAGTGGTGGTGTATTAAGCCCATGTATTTCTTCAATAGGAGGTAAATTTTTAACATCCTCAGCTTTAATACCTTTTTTCTTCATAGATTTCTTTGCCTCTTGCATATCTTCAGGACTAAGATATAATATATCCCTCTTCTTAGGAGTGGGTTTAGGAGGTGGTCCGGGAATAGTCCAATCATCATAGTTTTTCAATATGTTATTCAATAATCCTCAGCTTGTCCAACAGTTCGTTCCTTGAAAACACAACGAACACAACTATCTAGGAAGTCCCTAGAAGCATCAGTTAGTCCATTATATAAGATATCAAGTATTTCATTTTTCTTAAGAGGATGATCGGGCAAAGCATTAAGTAACTGGCAAAGCCTCCCCCAAGATTGTGGGAGACTCTCTTCTTTAGTTTGAGAAAAGTTAAATATTTCCTGTAAGGCAGCTTGTTTCTTATGAGCAGGAAAATATTTTTCAGAGAAGTAATAAATCATATCCTAGGGACTACGCACATAGCCATGAGCAAGAGTATTGTACCAATCTTTAGCATCACCCTTTAATGAGAAAGGAAATAATTTGAGAATAAAGTAATAGCGAGTTTTCTCATCATGAATAAAAAGGGTGGCTATATTATTCAACTTAGTAAGATGTGCCACAACAGTTTCAGTTTCATAACCATGGAAAGGATCAGATTCAACTGAAGTGATTAACTCTGGCTCGACGGAGAATTCATGATCCTTATCATCAATAAAGATTGGTGAAGTAGCAAACTTAGGATCACACTTCATTCTAGCATTCAGCGATTTTTCTTTATACTTGTGTAATAATTTCTCTAGATCATCTCTATCTTTGCAAGCAAGAATATCTCTAGTTGCTTCTTCACTCAAAACATAACCTTCCGGTACCTTAGACAATTCATATCTATGAAGGCTAGTTCTAGTAGGTGTTTCAGGAGATTCAGTTTCAAGCTTATCATCAGATTCAACAACATCATGTTGTATTACTCTAGCAATTTGTTTATCAAGAAATTCACCAAGTGGCACATCATCATTATCAAGCAAGGTACTAGCATCATTCATAGTAGAAGTAGCATCATCAATAACTTGCGACATATCAAAATTGATAGCATATGGTGGTGTTGCAAGTTTGTTCATAACAGAAGGTGAATCTAAAGCAGAACTGGATGGCAGTTCATTACCTCCCCTCGTCTTTGAGGAAATATCTTAGTATTAGGATCCTTCAGATTCTTTGTAGTGATAATATGATAATAATCCCAAGTGACTCAACAAATATAGCTATGCTCCCCGGCAACGACGCCATAAAAAGGTCTTAACCCACAAGTGTAGGGGATCGCAACAGTTTTTGAGGGTAGAGTATTCAACCCAAATTTATAGATTCGACACAAGGGGAGCCAAAGAATATTTGAAGGTATTAGCAGCTGAGTTGTCAATTCAACCATACCTGGAGATTAATTATCTACAGCAAGTAATCAGTAGCAAAGTAGTTTGATAGTTTTGATAATAGTGACATTGGCAACGGTAACAGTAACGGTGATAGTAGTAATTTTGTAGCAAATGTAACAGTGATGATAGTAGTAGTAACTTAGCATAAACAATATAAGATAAATTCGTAGGCATTGGATCGGTGACTTGTTGGATGATATTCATCATGTGACAGTTATAACCTAGGGCTATTAGGTACTAGCTCCAGTTCATTGATATAATGTAGGCATGTATTCCGTAAATAGTCATATGTGCTTTATTAAAAGAACTTGCATGACATCTTTTGTCCTACCCTCTCGTGGCAGTGGGGTCCATATTGGAAACTAAGGGTGATTGCTCCGTGACTATAGCACCAGAAAGCTCATGTCTGCTAGGACTACGTCGGTATTTCCCCAAAGAGGAAGGGATGATGTAGCACGACGGAGGTAGGCATTTCCCTCTGTGATGAAACAAAGGTCATAGAACCAGTAGGAGAAGCAAGCAACACAACGTAAACAACACCTGTACACAAATAACAACACCTCGCAATCCGACGTGTTAAAGGAGTTGTCAATCCCTTTCGGGTAATGATGTCAAAAATTTGTAGTAGATTGAAATAATAGATCGTAAATGCAGCAAAGTATTTTTGTATTTTTGGTTTAATAGATCTGAATAAAAATGCAAAGGAAAAGTAGATCGCAAGGAAATATATGAGAAATAAGACCCAGGGGTCGTAGGTTGCACTAGTGGCTTCTCTCGAGAAAGATAACAAACAGTGGGTAAACAAATTACTGTTGGGAAATTGATAGAACCTCAAATAATTATGACGATATCCATGCAATGATCATTACATAGGCATCACGCCCATGATTAGTAGACCAACTCTTGCCTGCATCTACAACTACTACTCCACACATCGACCGCTATCAACTATGCATCTAGTGTATTAAGTTCATGGAAAAACGGAGTAATGTGATAAGAACGATGACATGCTGTAGACAAGATCCATTTATCTATTGCGTAGATATAGATCTCATATTTTTATCCTTAGTAGCAATGATACATACGTGTTATTTCCCTTTCTGTCACTGGGATCAATGATGGCAGCTGGAACTACGTCGATATTTCCTCGGAGAGGGGGGGATGATGCAGCATATCGGCGGTAGGTATTTCCCTCAGTTATGGAACCAAGGTTACCGAACCAGTAGGAGAACCAAGCAACAGAACGTAAACAACCCCTGCACACAAATAACAACAGCTCGCAACCTGACATGTTAAAGGGGTTGTCAATCCCTTTCGGGTAACGGCACCAGAAATTTGTAGTGGATTGAAACAATAGATCGTAAATAAAATAAAGTGCAGCAAAGTATTTTTGTATTTTTGGTTTAATAGATCTGAATAAAAATGCAAAGGAAAAGTAGATCGCAAGCAAATATATGAGAAAGAAGACCCCGGGGCCGCATGTTTCACTAGTGGCTACTCTCGAGAAAGATAGCAAACGGCGGGTAAACAAATTATTGTTGGGCAATTGATAGAACCTCAAATAATTATGATGATATCCAGGCAATGATCATTACATAGGCATCACGTCCAAGATTAGTAGACCGACTCTTGCCTGCATCTACTACTATTACTCCACACATCGACCGCTATCCAGCATGCATCTAGTGTATTAAGTTCACGGAAAAACGGAGTAATGCAATAAGAACGACGACATGATGTAGACAAGATCCGTTTATCCACTACGTAGATATAGATCCCATCTTTTTATCCTTAGTAGCAACGATACATATGTGTTGTTTCATTTATGTCACTGGGATCAAGCATCGTAAGATCGAACCCACTACCGGGCACCTCTTCCCATTGCAAGATAAATAGATCAAGTTGGCCAAACAAAACCCAAATATCGGAGAAGAAATACAAGGCTATAAGAGATCATGCATATAAGAGATCAAAGAAACTCAAATAACTTTCATGGATATAAAAAGATATGACTGATCATAAACTCAAAGTTCATCAGATCCCAACAAACACATCGCAAAAAGAGTTACATCATATGGATCTCCAAGGGACCATTGTATTGAGAATTCAGCGAGAGAGAGAGAGAGAGAGAGAGAGAGAGAGAGAGAGAGAAAGAGAGAGAGAGAGAAAGAGAGAGAGAGAAATGTAACGCCCTCGATGCGGCTATATCTCCCACGTGTCGAAGCACGACTTAGAGGCATAACTGCATTGAAAGCAATGTCGCAAGTGAGGTAATCTTCAGACAACCCATGTAATACATAAGGGAAAGAGATACATAGTTGGCTTACAATCGCCACTTCACACAATTACATGAATAAAGCATTACAACATCCAAATACAATCAAGGTCCGACTATGGAACCAAAATAAAAGAAGAACCCCAAATGCGACAAGGTCCCCGATCGACCCCAAATGGGCTCCACTACTGATCGACTGAAACGAAACAACACAAAGGACAAGATCTTCATCGAGCTCCTCCTGAGCTCAGTTGCGTCAACAGCACGGTTCAAAGGTATAACCCCGAGTCGACTGCCCGTGAACGAATGCATGTTTGGATGTTGTATCTGCCCGTGAACGTTAGTTGTTTCCCTCGCTTGGCACCACCGTCGACCCGTGGGAACCCAGTTACCGGGATCACCCCACCATCTTTTGCACGCTACCGTCACTTCTTTTTGCACCGGTATCCCCGTGGGCTACCTGATAACCGATATGTTGTCGTGGCATCATTTTCGTAATCGTCGCCGTGGCACCCCTTTCCTTCCCACCACGGTGAAAAATGCTTCATAATACTCTTATCAACTTTTTCATAAATATTGCATAAAACTTGCTCATGTCATTCGCATCATGATAATAACATTTAAATGTTTAAAAATTGTTGTTGCACCAAATTACTAAATGCATATGGGGATTTTCCGGAATTGTTGTTTGTTATTTCCGGCCTCATTTAAACTTGCCTAGATAGATAGTTTCTTTACGCTTCATCTCTTGCCATGCCATGCTTCATTAAACCGGACATGCATCATACTCGATTGTGCATCATGCCATGTTGATGTGTTGGTTGTTTACTATGTTGTTTGCTTCTTTCCGGTGTTGCTTCTTCGGGTTGGTTCCGATAACGTCGTGTGTGTGAGGATCCGTTCGACTACGTCCGTGTATCTTCTTCATGGACTCGTTCTTCTTCCTTGCGGGATTTCAGGCAAGATGATCATACCCTCGAAATCACTTCTATCTTTGCTCGCTACTTCCTCACTCTTTTGCTATGCCTATGCTGCGATACCTACCACTTGCTTATCATGCCTCCCATATTGTTGAACCAAGCCTCTAACCCACCTTGTCCTAGAAAACCCTTGATTGGCTATGTTACCGCTTTGCTCAGCCCCTCTTATAGCATTGTTAGTTGCAGGTGAAGATTGAAGTTTGTTCCTTGTTGGAACATGGAGTTGTTGTTCCTTGTTGGAACATGTTTACTTGTTGGGATATCACAATATATCTTATTTAATTAATGCATCTATATACTTGGTAAAGGGTGGAAGGCTCGTCCTTATGCCTGGTGTTTTGTTCCACTCTTGCCGCCCTAGTTTCCGTCATATCGGTGTTATGTTCCTGGATTTTGCGTTCCTTACGCGGTTGGCTTATAATGGGAACCCCTTGACAGTTCGCTTTGAATAAAACTCCTCCAGCAAGGCCCAACCTTGGTTTTACCATTCGCCACCTAGCCTTTTTCCCTTGGGAGTCGCGCATCCCGAGGGTCATCTTTATTTTAACCCCCCCGGGCCAGTGCTTGTCTAAGTGTTGGTCCAAACTAGAGCCACTTGCGGCGCCATGTAACGCCCCAAGACCGATGTGCCAGTTGTCGTCCAGTTATTCGCCGTCGTTGCCATGTCATTTGCTTGCGTGTTGCATCTTGCCATGTCATCATGTGCATTGCATCATCATGTTGTTCAAAACTTGCATTCGTCGAGGTTCTCCGAGTTCTTTCCGTTGTCCGTTCTGAGCCCAGACACATTTGCACGCGCCCGTCGCATGTCCGAAATAGTATTTTATAAGTGGCCAGAAAATGTTCTCGGAATGGTTTGAAAGTTGGCATGTGGTGTTTTTATGTTGTAGGTAGGCCGCCTGCCAAGTTTCATCGCATTCGGAGTTCGTTTGATAGCCCAACGGATAACTATAGCGACATTATAGTCGGTCTAACGTCGGACGTTTTCGGTCTCCGGAAACAGATGCCGGGCCCTCTCTCTCTCTTCTCCCCCTCGCAGTCTCGCCACAGCCCCCCTAATCCATCCTCCTTCCCCTCTTCGCTTCCGGAGTTGTCCGATTCGACTGCACGGTCCGAAACCCTCTCTGCTCAGTGCATCAAACCCCCTCGCGCGCGCGTCCTAAAAGTTGTCCCGGACCCGACCCAGGCAGTCGTCACCGTTGGATCCAGAACATCCCCAAACATCTACAAAACGTCTCCGTTTTCTTATTTGGACTCCCTAGCTACTTTATCCGTGATCGTCCGTTTGCGATCGTAGGGTCGAGATAGCCCCTAACCTAATATCCACCTGCTATATATGTATCAGTCCAACCCTAAAATCAAGGAAAGTTGTCCCATCCTTCCTCCTCACGCCGCCACTTGCCAACTCCCACATCGGGATCCTCCCTGATCCCCTCGTCCACCTCGTTTTCCCCGTCGCTCCAATCAGGGCCTCCCCTGCCTTCCCGATCCATCCATCCTTCCAACCACCAGACAGCGCTCGATCCAGGTTGGATCGAGGCCTCGACCTCGCAGGCCGCCGCAGGCCGCGCCCTCCGTCGACTCGGCTGCCGGCGAGCACGTCCAGGACCAGGTCGCCCCTCTCCCTGCTCTCCCACTCTCTGTTTCCTTCCCTGGCTTCTCTCCTATCTACCTCACCCCTCGTTCTCTCCCTGTACTAGGTACAGGAGTTCACCTGCAACCCCGCCGGCGTCAAGGAGAAGCTTCGTTGCCGGAGCACTGCCGCCGGTGGCCACCTCCATCAAGGATGCCATGGACGCCCGCCCTGCAGGAGCTTCGTTCGTTCCTCTGTCTCGCTGCAGTCGCCCTCTTCTGCGACGAGCACCATGCGCCGCCGTGTTTCTTCTGCAAGGCCAGCTCCACCGAGCCGAAGAACATCCTCGCGCCGCTGGAGCTCCATCCCCGCACCCAGACCCGCCAGATCCCGCCGTCCCAGCACCTCCTTGCCGTCCCCTCGCCTGAAGTCGCTGCGCCATGGCCCTCTGCCTCGCCTCTGTTCCTTTCGAAGGAGGTAGACGACGCGTCCGGCCGACTTCGTTGACCCGGCCTCGTTCGGCCTCCCGTGCCAGATCGCTCGGCCTGCATACATCCGGGTGGGCCTCAGCCTGCTGCGTCCTGCATTGGCCTCTTCCACCGACCTGGGCCATAGCCCATGGTGAGAAATCCCCCTCCCAGCGCCTGATCCTGTTAGGCCCGCGACTGGATTCGGCCCAGCGTGTTTTTATTTCCCTGTTGTGATTTTAGCTTTTTATCCTGAGACTGCAATTTTCACAGAAAGGTCCCTAAACATCATGCATATTGTAACTCACAAACGATGCATCATATTAAAATAAACTTAATATGAAAAATGCTTAGAATTGCATCTAGTTTAATAATATGTCTTTTTCATCCATGTTTAAAATATTTAAAATGATGTTTGGTTAAATTTACTCCTATGCCATGTTAAAATGATTTAATTCATAACTATTCAACCGTAGCTCCAAATCTAACAAACTTTATATGTAAATGGGGTAGAAAAATGCCTAGTTTAACATGATGGCTTTACTTTGCATGTTAAACAACTCTAAAATTGTGTTTAGGGCAGAACAGCACCAAATCTAAAATATGCATATGGGGATTTACCGGAATTTGTTGTTCGTTGTTTCCGGCCTCATTTAAACTTGATTAGATAGGTAGTTTTTCTTTGCTTCACCCTCTTGCCATGTTTAACAACATTTAATATTGTTGGGTACATAAACAAGATCGAACTTAATAAGTCACGTGGTGTTTCGAAAATATGCAACGGAGTTGCATATTGAGCTCCACTTAATTTGTAGTATTGCTTGTGCACTTTGCCATGCCATTTATCATTTAAACCGGACATGCATCATACTTGGTTGTGCATCTTGCCATCATTATGTGATGGTTGTTTACTATGTTGTTTGCTTCTTTCTGGTGTTGCTTCTTCGGGTTGGTTCCGTTAACGTCGTTTTTGTGAGGAACCGTTCGTCTACACCCGTTTGTCTTCTTCATGGACTCGTTCTTCTTCCTTGCGGGATTTCAGGCAAGATGATCATACCCTCGAAATCACTACTATCTTTGCTATGCTAGTTTGCTCGCTCTTTTGCTATGCCAATGCTACGATGCCTACCACTTGCTTTCAAGCCTCCCAAATTGCCATGTCAAACCTCTAACCCACCATGTCCTAGCAAACCGTTGATTGGCTATGTTACCACTTTGCTCAGCCCCTCTTATAGCGTTGCTAGTTGCAGGTGAAGATTGGAGGCTGTTCCTTGTTGGAACATTTATTTACTTGTTGGGATATCATAGTATATCTTATTTAATTAATGCATCTATATACTTGGTAAAGGGTGGAAGGCTCGGCCCTATGCCTGGTGTTTTGTTCCACTCTTGCCGCCCTAGTTTCCTTCATATCAGTGTTATGTTCCCAGATTTTGCGTTCCTTACGCGGTTGGGCTATTATGGGAACCCCTTGACAGTTCGCCTTAAGTAAAGCTCTTCCAGCAATGCCCAACATTGGTTTTACCATTCGCCACCTAGCCTTTTCTTTTCCCTTGGGAGTCGTGCTCCTGAGGGTCATCATTATTTTACCCCCCCCCCCCCGGGCCAGTGCTCCTCTGAGTGTTGGTCCGACCGAGTAGACTGCGGGGCCACCTCGGGGCAACTTGAGGGTTGGTTTTACTCGTAGGATGTCTCATCTGAGTGTGCCCTGAGAAAGAGATATGTGCAGCTCCTATCGGGATTTGTCGGCACATTCGGGCGGTGTTGCTGGTTTAGTTTTACCCTATCGAAATGTCTTGTTGTACCGGGATACCGAGTCTGATCGGAACGTCTCGGGAGGAGGTCTATTCCTTCGTTGACCGTGAGAGCTTGTGATGGGCTAAGTTGGGACACCCCTGCAGGGATTTGAACTTTCGAAAGCCGTGCCCGCGGTTATGGGCAGATGGGAATTTGTTAATCTCCGGTTGTAGATAACCTGAACCTTAACTTAACTAAAATACATCAACCGCGTGTGTTACCGTGATGGTCTCTTTCCGGCAGAGTCCGGGAAGTGAACACGGTGTTGGAGTTATGTTTGACGTAGGTTGTTCTAGGATCACTTCTTGATCATAGTTTCTCGATCGCGCTTTGCCTTCTCTTCTCGCTCTCATTTGCGTATGTTAGCCACCATATATGCTAGTCGCTTGCTGCAACTCCACCTCATACCTTTACCTTACCCATAAGCTTAAATAGTCTTGATCGCGAGGGTGCGAGATTGCTGAGTCCCTGTGGCTCACAGATACTTCCAAAACCAGCTTGAAGGTGCCGATGAGTCCGTGCAGATGACGCAACCAAGCTCAGGAGGAGCTCGATGAAGATCTTGTCCTTTGTGTTGTTTTGTTCTAGTTGATCAGTAGTGGAGCCCAGTTGGGGTCGATCGGGGACCTTGTCGCATTTGGGGTTCTTCTTTTATTTTGGCTCCGTAGTCGGGCCCTGATTGTACTTGGTTGATGTAATGCTTTATTTATGTAATTGTGTGAAGTGGCGATTGTAAGCCAACTATGTATCTTTTTCCCTTATGTATTGCATGGGTTGTGTGAAGATTACCTCACTTGCGACATTGCTTTCAATGCGGTTATGCCTCTAAGTCGTGCTTCGACACGTGGGAGATATAGCCGCATCGAGGGCGTTACAAGTTGGTATCAGAGCCGACCCTCGCGGTTACACGGATGGTTGCGGACAGGTGCGTGGTCATGTTGTTCATGACGTTTGTGACCCGTCGTGGCACCCGGCATGGCACATGTACCAGACTGGAAGCACAGACGTTTGTGCCAAGAGGGAACGTTCCTGTGGCCCAACGAGGACGTCGGTTCCTCTGAGTGGGGGTGTATGTGATAGCCTGGCTTATTTGGGATGATAGACTACTCATATCAATAAGGAATTCCTTCTTTTCCGGAAGCCCATTCGGACAAAACTCCAAAGTTAAGCGTGCTCAGCTTGCAATAGTGTCAGGATGGGTGACCGACCGGGAAGTTGCTCCCGGGTGCGCACGAGTGAGGACAAAGTGCGCAGAAAAGACTAGTATTGATCTGTGGGGCCAGTCTATATCCCGCCAGGAGTAACGACCACCGGCGGGTGTGTCCGGGGCGTTACAAGTTGGTATCAGAGCCTTCCCCGACCTTAGGAGCCCCATTGCTTGATCGTTATTAGCGGCCGAGTTGTGTCTAGAAAAATGTTTTGAGTCATTTAGGAATTATATATCGGAGAGTTTAGGAATTCTTTTTACTTCCCAGTCTCCTCATCGCTCTGGTAAGGCATCCTGACGTAGAGTTTTGACTCTTCTCTTCTCAAATTTCACTAAAAAAGAAATTTAGGATCACCCGGGTATCTTGGAATCGTTACGATGGTTTTATGATGAGAACATTGTCTTGGTGCCTCCTGTCAGGGGTTTTGTGGAAGTGTCCCGGGGAGTTGAGCTCCGAGGTGTTGTCGTCATAATTTTATCGTTGCAATTCTGGAATACCTGAGTTTAGTACGCCGACATCGAAAATCTCTTTTATGCAGTTCGTTCGTGAGATAACCTCGACGCCACCCAGTACTGGGCGGGAGTTCGGGAGTATTGCCATAACTCGTATAACGGATGCTTTTCGAAGGTTGAGGTAGATGATTTCCGAAGGTTTCTTGGTTATGTGTTGAAGGATGGATACAGCTGGATGTAGGATTTGTTAGTTTGGGTGAGATATTATGCTTCCCCTGTATCCCCAACACCTGATTGCATAACCGGAAAAGTTTCGGGAGTTTATAAGTGGGAATTCAAGTAGCTCTTAGGATATCTTTCTGACAGATGTATGATATGAAATTGGGGTTCGACGTCTAGTGGTCTGCCTATTCACGGTCGGTTTTACAGTGGTCTCGTTGTGTCTTAAAGAGTCCTTGGTTATGCCTACTCGGGGACGCTTCGTATGTCATGTGCACTGCCTTGTACATGATGGTGTTGTACGATCGAGCCCGTGTAGGCCCCACCATGAAAACTTCGGGCGAAATCTCTATCATATGTTTGTTCCGGCTTATTCTACAAGCCAATCCTTTGTTTTTTTGTTTTGAGTTGTGGTATTCGAGTTGCTTCAATGTCTAAATGTTGATTCCATACCTTTTCTAAACGGTGTTCTCATATTCCGATGTGGATACCAATCCTTCATGATAATCGAGATTGCCATGTCAATCCTTTTCAACCGGTGTGCTTCTCTTCAAGTGGATCTGATCATTTTCAACATCCGCAAGATCAACTCAAAGTCTTCTTAACGTTGTTCGTTTCATCCGTTTCCAAGTTGCCTTTGTTTTCCCGCCCTCCCTCCCTTGTTTTTCTTCAAGGACTCAGATTTCTTAATCGAGTATCCATTTTATTATGGAAGCCTCTCCATTCTTTTTCCTTCGGGTTCTTATCCGGTGATTCTCTTGAAGATACTAACGGAGCTTCTAGTTCATCATTCTTCATTTCTTTTATCTTTCCCGATGGTTTCAAGTCAAGCTTTGGTGATCTTACCCTTTCCTCATTTCAATGCCTTCTCATACCGGTGCACCTCATAATAATTCACTTCTCACTATTCATTTGTCCCGGAGTGCTCAAAATATCTCAGAAGGCTCGTCTTTTCATTCAAGATCGGTTCAACCTATTTCGAGGATGTTATCTCATTCAAGTCATTTAATTCAACCGGTGCAATCTCTCTTTTAAATCGTTCAACGGTGTTTATTTTGAGTGGGCCCTAACCCACAGGTCTTTTCCCAGGATCTTACCTGACTCTTCCAATCTTCACGGAGCTATCCTCAAATTGCTTTTCGAAGTTTGACGTAAGAATGAATTGTCATCAGTCAAATGTCTTTCTCCTAGATCTCCCAATTCTTTTCATCGTTGGCTCAACCTCTTCGTTTTGATTCTTCCGGAGTGTCTAAATAATTCTTGGTGGTGTTTCTCGTCGTCATTCTCGGATTTTGAAGACCGAAGAAGAGTTTCTCTTTAATCTTGCTCCATTCTCTTCAAGATTCGTGATTCTAGCTTGTTGCCATCCTCTCGTATTTGTTTTGATCGTGAGAATTCTTTTCACCTATCCGGAGTAATTCAAGAGTTTTCTCAGTTTGTTATCCGGAGTCCATCAATTCAGGTTTATTCATTCTCAGCTTTCATCTCTCGTTCCCCAAATCTTACCGGTACATCATTCAAATATTCTCTATTAAGCTCGTGACCTATTCGTCCTCTTGTATCTAAATTCTCTCAAGCATCTTCGTTTAATTGCTAATTCTTCCCAGTGTGTCTTCATGTTTTAATCGTTCTTTTCAATTCTTACGGTGGTTTGTTCAAGAGTTTTCTTCCTTCGTGTATCATATCTATGCATTCGTGCTTTTCAAATTCTACCGATGGATCGTTGAAGACTTTCTCAAGTTTGCGCCATATCTCTCTTAATCCTTTCTACGAGAATAAGTAGTGTGCCAAATCCGTTGCTTGTCATCAATTAAATTGGTGAAGGTTAAGCATAATGTAATTCTTATTCTTGTTCCATCCATATGTTAATCTTTTCCTCCGGAGTTTGCTCATGACGAATAGTTTCTTAATCGCTTTGGTTAATCTTTCTTTTACGGAGCTCCAAGTTATTTCAATTATATCATTTCAAAGCTCCATCTAATCATTGCAAGGTTTCAATCTTATTCTTTTCATCCTTCACTTCCTTTTGATCATCCTTTTATTACCGGAATTCTCACGAAGGTTCTACATGAAGAATGGAGGCCGTTCCTTGTTGGAACATTTATTTACTTGTTGGGATATCACAGTATATCTTATTTAATTAATGCATCTATATACTTGGTAAAGGGTGGAAGGCTCGGCCCTATGCCTGGTGTTTTGTTCCACTCTTGCCGCCCTAGTTTCCGTCATATCGGTGTTATGTTCCCGGATTTTGCGTTCCTTACGCGGTTGGGCTATTATGGGAACCCCTTGATAGTTCGCCTTAAGTAAAGCTCTTCCAGCAATGCCCAACATTGGTTTTACCATTCGCCACCTAGCCTTTTCTTTTCCCTTGGGAGTCGCGCTCCTGAGGGTCATCATTATTTTACCCCCCCGGGCCAGTGCTCCTCTGAGTGTTGGTCCGACCGAGTAGACTGCGGGGCCACCTCGGGGCAACTTGAGGGTTGGTTTTACTCGTAGGATGTCTCATCTGAGTGTGCCCTGAGAAAGAGATATGTGCAGCTCCTATCGGGATTTGTTGGCACATTCGGGCGGTGTTGCTGGTTTAGTTTTACCCTGTCGAAATGTCTTGTTGTACCGGGATACCGAGTCTGATCGGAACGTCTCGGGAGGAGGTCTATTCCTTCGTTGACCGTGAGAGCTTGTGATGGGCTAAGTTGGGACACCCCTGCAGGGATTTGAACTTTCGAAAGCCGTGCCCGCGGTTATGGGCAGAATTTGTTAATGTCCGGCTGTAGATAACTTGAACCTTAACTTAATTAAAATACATCAACCGCGTGTGTTACCGTGATGGTCTCTTTCCGGCGGAGTCCGGGAAGTGAACATGGTGTTGGAGTTATGTTTGACGTAGGTTGTTCTAGGATCACTTCTTGATCATAGTTTCTCGATCGCGCTTTGCCTTCTCTTCTCGCTCTCATTTGCGTATGTTAGCCACCATATATGCTAGTCGCTTGCTGCAGCTCCACCTCATACCTTTACCTTACCCATAAGCTTAAATAGTCTTGATCGCAAGGGTGCGAGATTGCTGAGTCCCTGTGGCTCACAGATACTTCCAAAACCAGCTTGCAGGTGCCGATGAGTCCGTGCAGATGACGCAACCAAGCTCAGGAGGAGCTCGATGAAGATCTTGTCCTTTGTGTTGTTTTGTTCTAGTTGATCAGTAGTGGAGCCCAGTTGGGGTCGATCATGGACCTTGTCGCATTTGGGGTTCTTCTTTTATTTTGGCTCCGTAGTCGGGCCCTGATTGTACTTGGTTGATGTAATGCTTTATTTATGTAATTGTGTGAAGTGGCGATTGTAATCCAACTATGTATCTTTTTCCCTTATGTATTACATGGGTTGTGTGAAGATTACCTCACTTGCGACATTGCTTTCAATGCGGTTATGCCTCTAAGTTGTGCTTCGACACGTGGGAGATATAGCCGCATCGAGGGTGTTACACGCCACCTCGGGGAAACTTGAGGGCTGGTTTTAGCTGTACGTAGTGTTCATCCGGTGTTGCCCTGAGAACGAGATATGTGCAGCTCCTATCAGGATGTCGGCGCATCGGGCGGTCTTGCTGGACTTGTTTTACCATTGTCGAGGATGTGTTGTAGAACCGGGATACCGAGTCTGATCAGAATGTCTCGGGAGGAGGTCTATTCCTTCGTTGACCGTGAGAGCTTGTCATGGGCTAAGTTGGGACACCCCTGCAGGGATTTGAACTTTCGAAAGCCATGCCCGCGGTTATGGGAAGATGGGAATTTGTTAATGTCCGGTTGTAGAAAACCTGAAGTTGACCTTAATTATAAATGCATCAACCGCGTGTGTAACCGTGATGGTCTCTTTCCGGCGGAGTCCGGGAAGTGAACACGGTGTTGGAGTTATGCTTGACGTAGGTTGTCTAGGATCACTTCTTGATCATACTTTTATCGACCGTGCTTTGCCTCCTCTTCTCGCTCTCTTTTGCGAATAGGATAGCCACCATATATGCTAGTCGCTTGCTGTAGCTCCACATATTTTCCTTGCCTTACCTATAAGCTTAAATAGTCTTGATCACGAGGGTGTGAGATTGCTGAGTCCCCGTGACTCACAGATACTTCCAAAACCAGCTTGCAGGTGCCGTTGAACCGTGCTGGTGACACAACTGAGCTCAGGAGGAGCTTGATGAAGATCTTGTCCTTTGTGTTGTTTCGTTTCAGTCGATCAGTAGTGGAGCCCAGCTGGGGTCGATCGGGGACCTTGTCGCATTTGGGGTTCTTCTTTTATTTTGGTTCCGTAGTCGGACCTTGATTGTATTTGGATGTTGTAATGCTTTATTCATGTAATTGTGTGAAGTGGCGATTGTAAGCCAACTATGTATCTCTTTTCCTTATGTATTACATGGGTTGTGTGAAGATGACCTCACTTGCGACATTGCTTTCAATACAGTTATGCCTCTAAGTCGTGCTTCCACACGTGGGAGATATAGCCGCATCGAGGGCGTTACAAGAAAGCCATATAGATACTAACTACGGACCCGAAGGTCTACAAAGAATTACTCACGCATCATCGGAGAGGCACCAATGGAGGTGGTGAACCCCATCCGAGATGGTATCTAGATTGGATCTGGTGGATCTGGACTCTACGGTGGCTGGATGAATATTTCGTCGATGCTTCTAGGGTTATGGTATTTTTGGGGTATTTATAGAGCAAAGAGGCTGTCCAGGGGGCACCCGAGGTGGGCACAACCCACTAGGGCGCGCCCTGGTGGGATGTTCCCTCCTCGGGACTCCCCCAGGTGCAACCAGGGCCCAACATGTTCCTTCTGGGCCATAAAAAATCTTCATAAAGTTTCATGGCATTTGGACTCCGTCTGATATTGATTTTCTGCGATGAAAAAAACACGGAAAAATAGGAACTGACACTTGGCACTATGTCAATAGGTTAGTACCAAAAAATGATATAAAATGACTATAAAATGATTATAAAACATCCAAGATTGATAATAAAACCGCATGGAACAATAAAAAATTATAGATACGTTGGAGACCTATCAAAGGGATATTAAGGCCTCCTTTTAATAGAGAACCGAAACAAAGCATTAACTCATAGTGAATACATGAACTCTCAAACTATGTTAATCACCGGAAGAAGTCCAGGTTATTGTCACTCCGGGGTTATCGGATCATAACACGTAGTAGGTGCCTATAACTTGCAAGGTCGGATCTAGAACATGGATATAATGGTGATAACATAAACGTTCAGATCTGAAATCATGGCACCCGGGCCCAAAGTGACAAGCATTAAGCATGGCAAAGTCATAGCAACATCAATCTAAGAACATAGTGGCTACTGGGGATCAAGCCCTAACAAAACTAACTCGATTACATGATGAATCTCATCCAACTCCTCATCGACCTGCGAGCCTACGAAGGAATTACTCACTCCCGGTGGGAGCATCATGGAATTGGCGATGGAGAAGGGTTGGTGATGACGAAGAACGAAGATCCCCCTCTTCGGAGCCCCAAACGGACTCTAGATCTGCCCTCCCGAGGAAGAAAAGGGCTTGGCAGCGGCTCTGTCTCGTGGATCACGCCAATTCTTTTTCCCTGAATTTTTCTCCATAAATAGGATTCTATAGCGTTGGAATCAGGGTCAGCGGGGCCACCATGTGGGGACAACCCACCTAGGTGCCCCAGGAGAGGGGGGCGCGCCCTGGTGGGTTGTGCCCACCCAGATGCCCCTCTCTGGTAGGTCTTGGCTCCAAAAACTCTTGTTGTTGATATAAAAAATCCTCGCAAAGTTTTGTTCCATTCCGAGAACTTTTATTTCTGCACAAAAATAACACCATGGTAGTTCTGCTGAAAACAGCATCAGTCCGAGGTTAGTTTCATTCAAGTCATGCAAATTAGAGTCCAAAATATGAGGAAAAGCATTAGGAAAGTAGATACGTTGGAGACGTATCACACCCATAGTTCACATAGCCATGTGACCAACACCCAAAGGTTTTACTAGAGTCAATAATATAGTTCACATCGCTATGTGATTAACACCCAAAGAGCACTAAGGTGTGATCATGTTTTGCTTGTGAGATAAGTTTAGTCAACGGGTCTTCCACATTCAGATCCGTATGTATTTTGCAAATTTCTATGTCTACAATGCTCTGCATGGAGCTACTCTACCTAATTGCTCCCACTTTCAATATGTATCCAGATCAAGACTCAGAGTCATCCAGATCGGTGTCAAAGCTTGCATCGATGTAACTCTTTACGACGAAGTCTTTATCACCTCCATAACCGAGAAACATTTCCTTAGTCCTCTTTAGGCACCTAAGGATAATTTTGACCGTTGTCTAGCGATCTACTCCTGGATCACTATTTTACCCCCTTGCCACACTCATGGCAAGGCACACAACAGGTCTGGTACACAGCATGGTGAAGGAAATAAGCCCTAGAGGCAATAATAAAGTTGTTATTTATATTTTCTTATATCTTGATAAATGTTTATTATTCATGCTAGAATTGTATTAACCGAAAACTTAGTACATGTGTGAATACATAGACAAAACAGAGTGTCCCTAGTATGCCTCTACTTGACTAGCTCGTTAATCAAAGATGGTTAAGTTTCCTAGCCATGGACATGTGTTGTCATTTGATGAACAGGATCACATCATTAGAGAATGATGTGATGGACAAGACCCATCCGTTAGCTTAGCATAATGATCGTTCAGTTTTATTGCTACTGCTTTTCATGACTTATACATGTTCCTCTGACTATGAGATTATGCAACTCCCGAATATGGGAGGAACACCTTGTGTGCTATCAAACATCACAATGTAACTTGGTGATTATAAAGATGCTCCACAGGTGTCTCCGATGGTGTTTGTTGAGTTGGCATAGATCGAGATTAGGATTTGTCACTCCGTGTATCGGAGAGGTTTCTCTGGGCCCTCTCGGTAATGCACATCACTCTAAGCCTTGCAAGCATTGTGACTAAGGAGTTAGTTGCGGGATGATGCATTACGGAACGAGTAAAGAGACTTGCTGGTAACGAGATTGAAATAGGTATGAGGATACCGACGATCGAATCCCTGGAAAGTAACATACCGATGACAAAGGGAACAACGTATATCGTTATGCAGTTTGATCGATAAAGATCTTTGTAGAATATGTGGGAGCCAATATGAACATCCAGGTTCCGCTATTGGTTATTGACCGGAGACATGTCTCGGTCATGTCTACATAGTTCTCGAACCCATAGGGTCCGCACGCTTAACGTTCGGTGACGATCGGTATTATGAGTTATGTGATTTGATGACCAAAGTTAGTTCAGAGTTTCGGAAGAGATCGGGAACATGATGAGGAGTCTCGAAATGGTCGAGACGTAAATATCGATATATTGGAAGGCTATATTCGGACATCGGAAAGGTTCCGAGTGATTCGGGTATTTTTCGGAGTACCAGAGAGTTACGGGAATTCGTATTGGGCCTTATGAAGGAAATATGCCCTAGAGACAATAATAAAGTTATTATTTATTTCCTTATATCATGATAAATGTTTATTATTCATGCTAGAATTGTATTAACCGGAAACATGATACATGTGTGAATACATAGACAAAACAGAGTGTCACTAGTATGCCTCTACTTGACTAGCTCGTTGAATCAAAGATGGTTATGTTTCTTAACCATAGACAAAGAGTTGTCATTTGATTAACGGGATCACATCATTAGGAGATTGATGTGATTGACTTGACCCATTCCGTTAGCTTAGCACTTGATCGTTTAGTTTGTTGCTATTGCTTTCTTCATGACTTATACATGTTCCTGTGACTATGAGATTATGCAACTCCCGTTTGCCGGAGGAACACTTTGTGTGCTACCAAACGTCACAATGTAACTGGGTGATTATAAAGGTACTCTACAGGTGTTTCCAAAGGTACTTGTTGGGTTGGCGTATTTCAAGATTAGGATTTGTCACTCCGATTGTCGGAGAGGTATCTCTGGGCCCACTCGGTAATACACATCACTCAAGCCTTGCAAGCATAGTAACTAATGAGTTAGTTGCGGGGTGATGTATTACGGAACGAGTAAAGAGACCTGCAGGTAACGAGATTGAACTAGGTATTGAGATACCGACGATCGAATATCGGGCAAGTAACATACTGATGACAAAGGGAACAACGTATGTTGTTATGCGGTTTGACCGATAAAGATCTTCGTAGAATATGTAGGAGCCAATATGAGCATCCAGGTTCCGCTATTGGTTATTGACCGGAGACGTGTCTCGGTGTGATAGCCTGGCTTATTAGGGACGGTAGACTACTCATATCAATAAGGAATTCCTTCTTTTTTGGGAGCCCATTCGGAAAGAACTCCAAAGTTAAGCTTGCTCAGCTTGCAGTAGTTTCAGGATGGGTGACCGACCGGGAAGTTGCTCCCGGGTGCGCACGAGTGAGGACAAAGTGCGCAGAAAAGACTAGTATTGATCTGTGGGGCCAGTCTAGATCCCGTCAAGAGTAACGACCATCGGCGGGTGTGTCCGGGGCGTTACAAGTTGGTATCAAAGCCGACCCTCGCGATTACACGGATGTTTGCGGACAGGTGCGCGGTCATGTTGTTCATGACGTTTGTGACCTGTCATGGCACACGGCATGGCACATGTACCGGACTAGATGCACAGACATATGTGCCAAGAGGGAACGTTCCTATGGCCTGATGAGGACGTCGGTTCCTCTGAGTGGGGGTGTATGTGATAGCCTGTCTTATTAGGGACGGTAGACTACTCATATCAATAAGGAATTCCTTCTTTTCTGGGAGCCCATTCGGAAAGAACTCCAAAGTTAAGCATGCTCATCTTGGAGTAGTTTCAGGATGGGTGACCGACCGGGAAGTTGCTCCCGGGTGCGCACGAGTGAGGACAAAGTGCGCAGAAAAGACTAGTATTGATCTGTGGGGCTAGTTGAGATCCCGCCAAGAGTAACGACCACCGGCGGGTGTGTTCGGAGCGTTACACTTGGTCATGTCTACATAGTTCTCGAACCCGTAGGGTCCGCACGCTTAAAGTTTGATAACCGTTATATTATGAGTTTATGTGTTTTGATGTACCAAAGGTAGTTCGGAGTCCCGGTTGTGATCACGGACATGACGAGGAGTCTCGAAATGGTCGGACATCAAGATTGATATATACCGGAGTACCGGGGGATTAACGGAACCCCACCCCCGGGGGGGGATTATTGTGCCTCATGGGCCCAAGTAGTGGAAGAGGATAGGCAGCAGGAGGTGGCGTGCGGCCCCCCTTGCCCCAATCCGAATTGGGAAAGGGACGGGGGCGGCGGCCCCCCTTCTCCTTCCTTCTCTCCACCTCCTCCTTCCCCCTTCTCCTAGTTGGAATAGGAAAGGGGGGTAAAACCTACTTGGAGTAGGATTGCCCACCCTTGGGCGCGCCTCCTCCCCTTGGCCAGCCCCCTCCTCCTCCCCCCTTTATATACGAAGGAGGGGGGCACCTCATAGACACAACAATTGATCTCTTGGATCTTTTAGCCGTGTGCGGTGCCCCCCTCCACCATAATCCACCTCGGTCATATCGTAGCGGTGCTTAGGCAAAGCCCTGCATCGGTAGAGCATCATCATCGTCACCATGCCATCGTGCTGACAGAACTCTCCCTCAAAGCTCGGCTGGATCGGAGTTCGAGGGATGTCATCATGTTGAGCGTGTGCAGAACTCGGAGGTGTCGTGCGTTTGGTGCTTGATCGGTCGGATCGTGAAGACGTACGACTACATCAACCGCGTTGTGCTAACGCTTCTGCTTTCGTTCTACGAGGGTACGTGGAAAACACTATCCCCTCCCGTTGCTATGCATCACCATGATCTTGCGTGTGCGTAGGAATTTTTTTGAAATTACTACGTTCCCCAACACCTCAATGGGTCGTGCGGGAAAGGAGCGAAAGGCCTCAAGCGTGACCGCACCCCTTCCCCATGGACTGGTCCGAATTGGACCAGGGAAAGGGGGGCCCCCTTCCTTCCTTCTCGTTCTCCCTTCCCTTTTTCCTATTCCATGTGGGAGGTGGAATCCTACTAGGACTAGGGAGTCCTAGTAGGACTCCACACTTTGGGCGTGCCCTATGAGTGTCGGCCTCCTCCTCCCTCCATCCTTTATATACGTGGCCAGGGGGCACCCCATAGACACACAAGTTGATCATTGATCTCTTAGTCGTGTGCGGTGCCCCCCTCCACCATAATCCACCTTGGTCATTACGTAGCGGTGCTTAGACGAAGCCCTGTTCTGGTAGCATCATCATCACTGTCATCATGCCATCATGCTGATGAAGCTCTTCCTCGACACTCTGCTGGATCGTGAGTTCGTGGGACATCATCGAGCTGAACGTGTGTAGATCACGGAGGTGTCGTACTTTCGGTACTAGGATCGGTCGATCGTGAAGACGTACGACTACATCAACCGCGTTGTCATAACGCTTCCGCTTACGATCTACAAGGGTACATGGACAATACTCTCCCCTCTCGTTGCTATGCATCACCATGATCTTGCATGTGCGTAGGAAAATTTACAAATTACTACGTTCCCCAACAGTGGCATCTGAGCCAGGTTTATGCGTACATGTTATATGCACGAGTAGAACACAAAGGAGTTGTGGGCGTGGGTATATGCATATTGCTTGCCATTACAAGTTTATTCTTAATTTGGCGGTATTGTTGGATGAAGCGGCCCAGACCGACATTACGTGTACGCTTACGCGAGACTGATTATACCGACGTGCTTCGCACATAGGTGGCTGGTGAGCGTCAATTTCTCCGACTTTAGTTGAATCAGATTCAATGAACATGGTTCTTTCTGAATATCAAAAAGCAATCACTATACCGTGTTGTGGTTTTTGGTGCGTAGGTAAGAACGGTTCTTGCTCAGCCCGTAGCAGCCACGTAAAACTTGCAACAACAAACTAGAGGACGTCTAACTTGTTTTTGCAGGGCATGTTGTGATGTGATATGGTCAAGACGTGATGAGATATAAATTGTTGTATGAGATGATCATGTTTTGTTGAAGTTTTCGGCAACTAGCAGGAGCCTTATGGTTGTCTCTTTATTGCATAAGATGCAAGTGCCATATAATTGCTTTACTTTATCGCTATGCGATGGCAATAGTTGCAAAAGCAATAGTTGGTGAGACGACCATGTGACAACACGTTGATAGAGATCAAGATGATGGAGATCATGGTGTCATGCCGGTGACGATAGAGATCAAGACGGTGTTTTGGAGATGGAGATCAAACGCACAAGATGATGATGGCCATATCATGTCACATATTTTGATTGCATGTGATGTTTATCCTTTATGTATCTTATTTTGCTTAGTTCGGTGGTAGCATTATAAGATGATCTCTCACTAAATTTCAAGGTATAAGTGTTCTCCCTGAGTATGCACCATTGCGATAGTTCGTCGTGCCGAGACACCACGTGATGATCGGGTGTGATAAGCTCTAAGTTCACATACAACAGGTGCAATCCAGTTTTGCACACACGGAATACTCGGGTTAAACTTGACGAGCAGATATGGCCTCGGAACACTGGAGACAGGTCGAGCGTGAATCATATAGTAGATATGATCAACATAGTGATGTTCACCATTGAAAACTACTCCATCTCACGTGATGATCGGACATGGTTTAGTTGATTTGGATCACGTGATCATTTAGATGACTAGAGGGATGTCTATCTAAGTGGGAGTTCTGAAGTAATATGATTAATTGAACTTTAATTTATCATGAACTTATTCCTGATAGTATTTGCATAACTATGTTGTAGATCAATAGCTCGTGATGTAGCTCCCCATTTATTTTTGATATGTTCCTAGAGAAAAACTATGTTGAAAGATGATAGTAGCAACGATGCTGACTAGGTCTGTGATCTGAGGATTATCCTCATTGCTGCACAGAAGAATTATGTCCTTGATGCACCGCTAGGTAACGGACCTATTGCAGGAGCAGATACAGACGTTATGAATGTTTGGTAAAGCTCGGTATGATGACTACTTGATAGTTTAGTGCACCATGTTTTACAGCTTAGAACTGGGACTTCAAAAACGTTTTGAATGCCACGGAACATATAAGATGTTCTAAGAGTTGAAATTGGTATTTCATACTCATGCCCGTATCGAGAGGTATGAGACCTCTGACAGTATGTTGCCTACAAGATGGAGGATAATAGCTCAACCAGTGAGTATGTGCTCAGATTGTCTGGGTACTACAATTGCTTGAATCAAGTGGGAGTTAATCTTCCAGATAAGATAGTAATTGATAAAGTTCTCTAGTCACTATCACCAAGTTACTAGAACTTAGTGATGAACTATAATATGCAAGGGATGACGAAAACGATTCCCAGGCTCTTCGTGATGCTGAAATCGACGAAGGTCGAAATTAAGAAAAGCATCAAATGTTTGATGGTTGACAAAACCACTAGTTTCAAGTAAAAGGGCAAGGGAAAGAAAGGGAACTTCAAGAAGAACGGCAAGCAAGTTGCCACTCCCATGAAGAAGCCCAAAGATAGACTCAGGCTTGAAACTGAGTGCTTCTACTGCAAAGGAAATGGCCACTAGAAGTGGAACTGCCTTAGATACTTGACGGATAAGAAGGATGGCAAAGTGAACAAAGGTATACTTGATATACATGTTACTGATGTGTACTTTACTAGTGTTTATAGCCACCCATCATTGTTTTATACTGGTTCAGTTGCTAAAAGTAGTAACTCGAAACGGGAGTTGCAAAATAAACAGAGACTAGTTAAGGGCGAGGTGATGATGAGAGTTGGAAGTGATTCCAAGGTTGATAAGATCACCATCGCACACTGCCTTTACCTTCGGGATTAGTGTTGAACCTAAAATAAATGTTATTTGGTGTTTGTGTTGAGCATAAATATGATTGGGTCATGTTTATTGCAATATGGTTATTCATTTAAGTCAAAGAATAAGTGTTGTACTATTTACATGAATAAAACCTTCTATGGTCATACACTCAATATAAATAGTTTATTGAATCTCGATCATAGTAATACACGTATTCATAATATTGAAGCCAAAAAATGGAAAGTTAATAATGATAGTGCAACTTATATGTGGCACTGGCATTTAGGTCATATTGGTGTAAAGCGCATGAAGAAACTCCATGCGGATGGACTTTTGGAATCACTTGATTATGAATCATTTGATGCTTGCGAACCATGCCTCATGGGCAAGATGACTAAGACTCCGTTTGAGGAACAATGGAGCGAGCAACTGACTTATTGGAAAAAATACATACTGATGTATGCGGTCCGATGAGAGTTGAGGCTCGCGGCGGGTATCATTATTTTCTGACCTTCACAGATGATTTGAGAAGATATAGCTATATCTACTTGATGAAACATAAGTCTGAAACATTTGAAAAGTTCAAAGAATTTCACAATGAAGTAGAAAATCATCGTAACAAGAAAATAAAGTTTCTACAATCTGATCGTGGAAGTGAATATTTGATTTATGAGTTTGGTCTTCATTTGAAACAATGTGGAATAGTTTCGCAACTCACGCCACCTGGAACACCACAGCATAATGGTGTGTCCGAACGTTGTAATCGTACTTTATTGGATATGGTGCGATCTATGATGTCTCTTACCGATTTACCACTATCGTTTTAGGGTTATGCATTAGAAACAGTTGCATTCACGTTAAATAGGGCACCATCTAAATCTGTTGAGATGACACCGTATGAACTATGGTTTGGCAAGAAACCAAAGTTGTCGTTTCTTTAAGTTTTGGGTTGCCACGCTTATGTGAAAAAGTTTCAAACTAATAAGCTCGAACCCAAATCGGAGTAGTGCGTCTTCATAGGATACCCAAAAAGAAACTATTGGGTACACCTTCTATCACAGATCCGAAGGCAAGTTATTTTGTTGCTAAGAATGGATCCTTTCTAAAGAAGGAGTTTCTCTCGAAAGAAGTGAGTGGGAGGAAAGTAGAACTTGACGAGGTAATTGTACCTTCTCCCGAATTGGAAAGTAGTTCATCACAGAAATTAGTTCTAGTGATTCCTACACCAATTAGTGAGGAAGCTAATGATGATGATCATGAAACTTCAGATCAAGTTACTACCGAACCTCGTAGGTCAACCTAAGTATGGTCCGCACCAGAGTGGTATGGTAATCTTGTTCTAGAAGTCATGTTACTAGATCATGACGAACCTACGAACTATGAGGAAGCGCTGATGAGCCCAGATTCCGCAAAATGGCTTGAGGCCATGAAATCTGAGATGGGATCCATGTATGAGAACAAAGTATGGACTTTGATTGACATGCCCGATGATCGGTGAGTCATTAAGAATAAATGGATCTTCAAGAGGAAGACGGACGCTGATAGTAGTGTTACTATCTACAAAGCTTGAATTGTCGCAAAATGTTTTTGACATGTTCAAGGTGTTGAATACAATGAGATTTTCTCACTCGTATCGATGCTTAAAAGTCTGTACGAATCATGTTAGCAGTTGCCGCATTTTATGAAATCTGGCAAATGGATGTTAAAACTGCATTCCTTAATGGATTTCTTAAATAAGAGTTGTATATGATGCAACCAGAAGGTTTTGTCGATCCTAAAGGTGCTAACAAAGTGAGCAAGCTCCAGCGATCCATCTATGGACTGGTGCAAGCATCTCGGAGTTGGAATATATGCTTTGATAAAGTGATCAAAGCATATGGTTTTATACAGACTTGAAGTGAAGCCTGTATTTACAAGAAAGTGAGTGGGAGCACTAAAACATTTCTGATAAGTATATGTGAATGACATATTGTTGATCGGAAATAATGTAGAATTTTTTTGAAAGCATAAAGGAGTGTTTGAAAAGAGTTTTTCAGAGAAAGACCTCGATGAAGCTACTTACATATTGAGCATCAAGATCTATAGATATAGATCAAGACGCTTGATATATTTTCAATGAGTACATACCTTGACAAGATTTTGAAGTAGTTCAAAATGGAAAAGTCAAAGAAGGAGTTCTTGCCTGTGTTGCAAGGTGTGAATTTGAGTAAAGACTCAAAACCTGACCACGGCAGAAAATAGAAAGAGAATGAAAAGTCATTCCCTATGCCCCAGTCATAGGTTCTAAAATGTATGCTATGTTGTGTACCATACCTATTGTGTACCTCACCATAAGTTTGGCAAGAGGGTACAATAGTGATCCAGGAGTGGATCACTGGACAGCGGTTAAAAATATCCTTAGTGGAATAAGGAAATGTTTCTCGGTTATGGAGGTGACAAAGAGTTCGTCGTAAAGAGTTACGTCGATGCAAACTTTGACAATGATCTGGATGACTCTAAGTCTCGGTCTAGGTACATATTGAAAGTGGGAGCAATTAGCTAGAGTAGCTCCGTGCAAAGCATTGTAGACATAGAAAATTTGCAAAATACACACGACTCTGAATGTGGCAGACCCGTTGACTAAATTTCTCTCACAAGCAAAACATGATCACTCTTTGGGTGTTAATCACATAGCGGTGTGAACTATATTATTGACTCTAGTAAACCCTTTGGGTGTTAGTCACATGGAGATGTGAACTAATCACATAAAGATGTGAACTATTGGTGTTAAATCACATGACGATGTGAACTAGATTATTGACTCTAGTGCAAGTGGGAGACTGAAGGAAATATGCCCTAGAGGCAATAATAAAGTTGTCATTTATATTTCCTTATATCATGATAAATGTTTATTATTCATCCTAGAATTGTATTAACCGGAAACTTAGTACATGTGTGAATACATAGACAAAGAAAGTGTCCGTAGTATGCCTCTACTTGACTAGCTCGTTAATCAAAGATGGTTAAGTTTCCTAGCCATGGACATGTGTTGTCATTTGATGAACGGGATCACATCATTAGAGAATGATTTGATGGACAAGACCCATCCGTTAGCTTAGCATAATAATCGTTCAGTTTTATTGCTACTGCTTTCTTCATGACTTATACATGTTCCTCTAACTATGAGATTATGCAACTCCCGAATACCGGAGGAACACCTTGTGTGCTATCAAACGTCACAACGTAACTGGGTGATTATAAAGATGCTCTACAGGTGTCTCCGATGGTGTTTGTTGAGTTGGCATAGATCGAGATTAGGATTTGTCACTCCGTGTATCGGAGAGGTATGTCTGGGCCCTCTCGGTAATGCACATCACTCTAAGCCTTGCAAGCATTGTGACTAATGAGTTAGTTGCGGGATGATGCATTACAGAACGAGTAAACAGACTTGCTGGTAACGAGATTGAACTAGGTATGAGGATACTGATGATTGAATCTCGGGCAAATAACATGTCGATGACAAAGGGAACAATGTATATCGTTATGCAGTTTGACCGATAAAGATCTTCGTAGAATATGTGGCAGCCAATATGAACATCCAGGTTCCGCTATTGGTTATTGACCGGAGGCATGTCTCGGTCATGTTTACATAGTTCTCGAACTCGTAGGGTCCGCACTCTTAACGTTCAGTGACGATCGGTATTATGAGTTATGTGATTTGATGACCAAAGTTTGTTCGTAGTCCCGGATGAGATCGGGGACATGACGAGGAGTCTCGAAATGATCGAGACGTAAAGATTGATATATTGGAAGGCTATATTCGGATAACGGAAAGGTTCCGAGTGATTCGAGTATTTTTCGGAGTACCAAAGAGTTATGGGAATTCGTATTGGGCCTTAATGGGCCATACGGGAAAGGAGAGAAAGGCCTCAAGGGTGGCCGCGCCCCTTCCACATGGACTGGTCCGAATTGGACTAGGGAAAGGGGGCGCCACCTTCCTTCCTTCTCCTTCTCCCTTCCCTTTTTCCTATTTCATGTGGGAGGTGGAATCCTACTAGGACTAGGGAGTCCTAGTAGGACTCCACACTTTGGGCACGCCTTATGAGGGCCGGCCTCCTCCTCCCTTCATCCTTTATATACGTGGCCAGGGGGTACCCCATAGACACACAAGTTGATCATTGATCTCACACACTTGTGCGGTGCCCCCCTCCACCATAATCCACCTCGGTCATATCATAGCGGTGCTTAGGCGAAGCCCTGTTCCAGTAGCATCATCATCACCGTCATCATGCCGTCGTGCTGACGAAGCTCTCCCTCGACACTCTTCTGGATCATGAGTTCATGGGACGTCACCGAGCCGAACGTGTGCAGATCACGAAGGTGCCATACTTTCGGTACTAGGATCGGTCGATCGTGAAGACGTACGACTACATCAACCGCGTTGTCATAATGCTTCTGCTTACGGTCTACGAGGGTACGTGGACAACACTCTCCCCTCTCGTTGCTATGCATCACCATGATCATGCGTGTGCATAGGAAAATTTTGAAATTACTATGTTCCCCAACACATGGCATACTTTTATAGAACCTATGACTGAGGCATAGGGAATGACTTTCATTCTCTCTATATATTCTGTCGTGGTCGGGTTTTGAGTCTTACTCAACTTCACACCTTGTAACACACGCAAGAACCCTTTCTTTGACTGGTCCATTTTGAACTGCTTCAAAACTTTATCAAGGTATGTGCTTTGTGAAAGTCCTATCAAACGTCTTGATCTATCTCTATAGATCTTGATGCCCAATATATAAGCAGCTTCATCGAGGTCCTTCATTGAAAAATTCTTATTCAAGTATCCTTTTTATGCTATCCAGAAATTCTATATCATTACCGATCAACAATATGTCATCCACATATACTATTAGAAATGCTACAGGGCTCCCACTCACTTTCTTGTAAATACAGGCTTCACCATAAGTCTGTATAAAACCATATGCTTTGATCACGTCATCAAAGTGCATATTTCTACTCCGAGATACTTGCACCAGTCCATAGATGGATCGCTGGAGTTTGCAAACTTTGTTAGCATGACAAAACCTTCTAGTTGCATCATATACAACTCTTCTTTTAGAAAATCCATTAAGGAATGCAGTTTTGACATCCGTTTGCCAGATTTCATAAAATGGCAATTGCTAACATGATTCAGACAGACTTAAGCACCGCTACGAGTGAGAAAATCTCATCGTAGTCACACACCTTGAACTTGTCGAAAACTTTTTGCAACAAGTCGAGCTTTGTAGATAGTAACACTACCATCAGCGTCCGTCTTCCTCTTGAAGATCCATTTTTTCTCAATGTCTTGCTGATCATTGGGCAAGTCCACCAAAGTCCGCACTTTCTTCTCATACATGGATCATATCTCGGATTTCATGGCCTCAAGCCATTTATCGGAATCTGGGCTCATCATAGCTTCTTCATAGTTAGTAGGTTTGTCATGGTCTAGTAACATGACTTCCAGAAAAGGATTACCGTACCACTCTAGTGCGGAACGTGCTCTGTTCAACCTACGAGGTCCAGTAGTAACTTGATCTGAAGTTTCATGATCATCATCATTAGCTTCCTGTCTAGTTGGTGTAGGCATCACGAGAACAGATTTCTCTGATGAGTTACTTTCCAATTCGAGAGAAGGTACAACTACCTCATCAAGTTATTCTTTCCTCCCACTCACTTCTTTCGAGAGAAACTCCTTCTTTAGAAAGGATCCATTCTTAGCAACAATGATCTTGCCTTTGGATCTGTGCTAGAAGGTGTACCCAACAGTTTCTTTTGGGTATCCGATGAAGACACATTTCTTCGATTTGGGTTCGAGCTTATCACGCTGAAGCTTTTTCCCATAAGCATCGCAATCCCAAACTTTAAGAAATGGCAGCTTAAGTTTCTTGCAAAACCATAGTTCATACAGTGTCATCTCAACGGATTAGACGGTGCCCTATTTAACGTGAATGCAGTTGTCTCTAATGCATAACCCCAAAACAATAGTGGTAAATCGATAAGAGACATCATAGATCACACCATATCTAATAAAGTACGGTTACAACGTTTGGACACACCATTACGCTGTGGTGTTCCAGGTGGCGTCAGTTGTGAAACTATTCCACATTGTTTTAAATGAAGGCCAAACTCATAATTCAAATATTCGCCTCTGCGACTAGAGCATAGAAACTTTATTTTCTTGTTACGATGATTCTCCACTTCACTCTGAAATTCATTGAACTTTTTCAAATGTTTCAGACTTGTGTTTCATCAAGTAGATATACCCATATCGGCTCAAATCATCTGTGAAGGTTAGAAAATAACAATACCCGCCGCGAGCCTCAACACTTATTGGACCGCATACATCGGTATGTCTTATTTCCAATAAGTCATTAGCTTGCTCCATTGTTCCGGAGAATGGAGTTTTAGTCATCTTGCCCATGAGGCATGGTTTGCAAGTATCAAATGATTCATAATCAAGTGATTCCAAAAGTACATCCGCATGGAGTTTCTTCATGCGCTTTACACGAATATGACCTGAACGGCAATGCCACAAATATGTCGCACTATCATTATAAACTTCGCATCTTTTGTCATCAATATTGTGAATATGTGTATCACCAAAATCGATATTCAATAAACCATTTACATTGGATGTATGACCATAGAAGATTTTATTCATGTAAACAGAATAACAATTATTCTTTGACTTAAATGGATAACCGTATTGCAATAAACATGATCCAATCATATTCATGCTCAACGCAAACACCAAATAACATTTATTTTAGGTTTAACAGTAATCCCGAAGCTAAGGAGTGTGCGATGGTGATCTTATCAACCTTGGAATCACTTCCAACACACATCATCACCTCGCCCTTAACTAGTATCTGTTCATTTTGCAACTCCTATTTCGAGTTACAAATCTTGGCAGCTGAATTGGTATCAAATACCTAGGGGCTACTATGAACAATAGTAAAGTACACATCAATAATATGTATATCAAATATGCCTTTGTTCACTTTGTCATCCTTCTTATCCGCCAAGGTTTTTGAGGCAGTTTCACTTCTAGTGACCATTTCCTTTGCAGTAGAAGCACTTAGTTTCAGATTTGGGTCTAGTTTTGGGCTTCTTCAAAGGAGTGGCAACTTGCTTGCCATTCTTCTTGAAGTTCCCTTTCTTTCCCTTGCCCTTTTTCTTGAAACTAGTGTTTTTGTTTAACCATCAACACTTGATGCTATTTCTTGATTTCTGCCTTTGCCGATTTCAGCATCGCAAAGAGCTTGGGAATCATTTTCGTTATCCTTTGCATATTGTAGTACATCACGAAGTTCTAGTAACTTGGTGATAGTGACTAGAGAACTCTGTCAATCACTATCTTATCTGGAAGATTAACTCCTACTTGATTCAAGCGATTGTAGTACCCAGAATTTCTGAGCACATGCTCACTAGCTGAGCTATTCTCCTCCATCTTGTGGGAAAAGTACTTTTTAGAGGTCTCATACCTCTTAACACGAACCTGAGTCTGAAATATCATTTTCAGCTCTTGGAACATCTCATATGCTCCATGGTGTTCAAAACATTTTTGAAGTCCCAGTTCTAAGCCGTAAAGCATGGTGCACTAAACTATCGAGTAGTCATCATACCGAGCTTGTCAAGCGTTCATAACATCTGTGTCTGCTCCTGCAATAGGTCTGTCACCTAGCGGTGCATCAAGGACATAATTCTTCTGTGCAGCAATAAGGATAATCCTCAGACCATGAACTTAGCCTGCATCATTGCTACTACCATCTCTCAACTTAGTTTTCTCTAGGAACATATCAAAAATAAAACGGGGGAGCTATACGCGAGCTATTGGTCTACAACATAGATATGCAAATACTATCAGGACTAAGTTCATGATAAATTAAGTTCAATTAATCATATTACTTAAGAACTCCCACTTAGATAGACATCCCTCGAGTCATCTAAATGATCATGTGATCCAAATCAACTAAACCATGGCCGGTCATCACGTGATATGGAGTAGTCATCAATGGTGAACATCTCTATGTTGATCATATCTACTATATGATTCACGTTTGACCTTTCGATCTCCAGTGTTCTGAGGCCATGTCTGTACATGCCAGGCTCGTCAAGTTTAACCTGAGTATTCCGCATGTGCAGAACTGTCTTGCACCCGTTGTATGTGAACGTAGAGCTTATCACACCCGATCATCATGTGGTGTCTCGGCACGATGAACTGTCGCAACGATGCATACTCAGGGACAACACTTATACCTTGAAACTTTAGTGAGGGATCATCTTATAATGCTACCGCCGTACTAAGCAAAATAAGATGCATAAAAGATAAACATCACATGCAATCAAAATATGTGACATGATATGGCCACCATCATCTTGTGCCTTTGATCTCCATGTCCAAAGCACCGTCATGATTTCCATCGTCACCGGCTTGACACCTTGATCTCCATCATAGTGTCGTTGTCGTCTCGCTAACTATTGCTTCTACAACTATCACTAACACATAGTGATAAAGTAAAGCAATTACATTGCGATTGTATTTCATACAATAAAGCGACAACCATAAGGCTCCTGCCAGTTGCCGATAACTTCTACAAAACATGATCATATCATACAACAACGTATATCACATCATGTCTTGACCATATCACATCACAACAAGCCCCGCAAAAACAAGTTAGACATACTCTACTTTGTTGTCGCAAGTTTTACGTGGCTGCTACGGGCTTCTAATAAGAACCGTTCTTACCTACACATCAAAACCACAATGGTGTTTCATCAAGTTTGTTGTTTTAACCTTCAACAAGGACCGGCCGTAGTCAAATTTGATTCAACTAAAGTTGAAACAGACACCCGCCAGCCACCTTTATGCAAAACTAGTTGCATGTCTGTCGGTGGAACCAGTCTCATGAACATGGTCATGTAAGGTTGGTCCGGGCTGCTTCAACCAACAATACCGCCGAATCAAAATAAGACTTTGGTGGTAAGTAGTATGACTATCACTGCCTACAACTCTTTGTGTTCTACTCGTGCATATCATCTACGCATAGACCTCGCTCCGATGCCACAGTTGGGGAAAGTAGCATGAAATTTCAAAAAATATCCTACGATCACGCAAGATCTATCTAGGAGATGCATAGCAATGAGAGGGGGAGAGTGTGTCCACGTACCCTCGTAGACCAAAAACGGAAGCGTTTGACAGCGCGGTTGATGTAGTCGAATGTCTTCGCGATCCAACCGATCAAGCACCGAACGTACGACACCTCCGAGTTCTACACACGTTCAGCTCGATGACGTCCCTCAACTCTTGATCCAGCAAAGTGTCGACGGAGAGTTTCGTCAGCACGACGGCGTGGTGAGGGTGATGGTGATGTGATCCGCGCAGGGCTTCGCCTAAGCACTGCGACAATATGATCGGAGGAGTAAACGGTGGAGGGGGCACCACACATGGCTAAGAAAAAATCGATGTGCTTTGGGGTGCCCCCTGCCCCCGTATATAAAGGAGGAGAGGGGAGGAGGTCGGCCCTAGGGGCGCGCCAAGTGGGGGGAAAGCCACTAGGACTCCTAGTCCTAGTCGGCCCCACTTCCTTCTTTCAGAGGGGGAAAGGGGGGAGGAGAGGGAGAGGCAGAAGGAAAGGGAGGTCGTGACCCCCTCCCCTTGTCCAATTCGGACTGCCCATGGGGGGGCACCACCCCTTGTGGGATGCCCTCTCTCTCCCCTATGGCCCTTTTTGGCCCATTACTTTCCCCGGGAGGTTCCGGTAACCCCTAGGTACTCCGATAAATATCCAAACATTCTAAAACCATTCCAATGTCCGAATACTATCGTCCAATATATCAATCTTTACCTCTCGACCATTTCGAGACTCCTCGTCATGTCCGTGATCTCATCCGGGACTCTGAACAATCTTCGGTCACCAAAACACATAACTCATAATACAAATCGTCATCAAACACTAAGCGTGCAGACCCTACGGGTTCGAGAACTATGTAGACATGACCGAGACACATCTCCGATCAATAACCAACAGCGGAACCTGGATGCTCATATTTGTTCCTACATATTCTACAAAGATCTTTATCAGTCAAAACGTAATGACAACATACGTATTCCCTTTGTCATTGGTATGTTACTTGCTCGAGATTCGATCGTCGGTATCCTCATACCTAGTTCAATCTCGTTACCGGCAAGTCTCTTTACTCGTTCCTTAATGCATCATCTCGTAACTAACTCATTAGTCACATTGCTTGCAAGGCTTATCATGATGTGCATTACCGAGAGGGCCCAAAGATACCTCTCTGATACTCGGAGTGACAAATCCTAATCTCGATCTATGCCAACCCAACAAACACCTTCGGAGATACCTGTAGAGGATCTTTATAATCACCTAGTCATGTTGTGACATTTGATAGCACACAAGGTATTCCTCCGGTATTCGGGAGTTTCATAATCTCATAGTCAAAGGAATATGTATAAGTCATGAAGAAAGCAATAGCAATAAAATTGAACGGTCATAATGCTAAGCTAACGGATGGGTCTTGTCCATCACATCATTCTCCTAATGATGTGATCCCATTTATCAAATAAAAACACATGTCTATGGTTAGGAAACTTAACCATCTTTGATTAACGAGCTACTCTAGTAGAGGCTTACTAGGGACACAGTGTTTTGTCTATGTACCCACACATGCATCAAGTTTCCGGTTAATACAATTCTAGCATGAATAATAAACATTTATCATGATATAAGGAAATATAAAATAACAACTTTATTATTGCCTCTAGAGCATATTTCCTTCAAAATTGCTAGCAGATATAGATGAACAGTAGGATTGGATGGGCACTGACTTTCTGTCGGATGATCGCTTTGGAAGACAATGTTTAGATCGTCCAATTCTCAAACACCAGGAAGTTTGATGACATAATGGTACGGATCGAATCTTGCGGTAAGGTCTGTAATACTCTAGAGAGTAACAATCTAATCGATTAGTCATGTCCGTAGTTATGGACATCATGAGCACTGGAGATAATACTATGAGCCAGTCTCAACATAAATAATAATAATGAGTGGGTTTATGAATAATTTTGGGATATAAGAATTTTTTGGCGGAACCATCTCAGTAACAACCAACTTTTGTAGTAATATTTGCATTTGCCCCTTTGTTGTAGGGAAAAATCTGTGTTTCGCAAAAACTATAAACTTAGAGCCCCACCAGCCGTATTTGCATATAGTATATATATTTATTTCATTAGTTCTCTCTTTTGACCTGCCGACATATTCAAAATGCTGACCCACATGACTGCAATGTCTCATGTTGCAAAGTATTACTCCGACCGGGATTGAGGCTACGTTTGGTGATATGCTCTTGGATTCGGATGGACTCGCTATCTTCTACGTCTTCCGTAGTAGTTTATCTCATGAGTTGGCCTTCAGCCAATTTATTATTTTTGTAATAAAGACTCTATATGAGATTCGATGTAATAAAGCATGTGTGATTGCACTTTGATATATATATATATTGATGTATTGTGTGTGCCAGCATGATCTTGGTATGGTACACATACATAGAGTCTTGGCCGTTTTCGGGTCACGTCGCTACACCCTACCCCCCCAGGGCGCGCCCCTGGACTTGTGGGGGGGCCTGGCATGCCTCTGAAGCCCATCTTCTACTCTATGATGCCATTTTACCTAGAAAAAATCAAAAGGAAAGGTCCGGGATGAAGCACCACCGTCTTGAGGCGGAATCTAGGTAGGAGCACTTTTGCTCTCGGTGAAGCGATTCCGCCGGTAAACTTCCCTCCGGGAGGGGGAAATCAAAGCATTCGTCATTACCATCTATCCTCTCAGGGCGGGAGGACCAATCTTCATCAATATCTTCACCAGCACCATCTCATCTCAAACCCTAGTTCATCTACTGTATTCAATCTTTGTCTCAAAAGCTCAGATTGGTACATGTAGGTTGCTAGTTGGTTTATTTGGTGGAAGATTATATGTTCAGATCCTTAATGATATTCAATAACACTCTGATCTTGAAAATGATTATGATTTGTGAGTAGTTACTTTTATTCATGAGGACATGGGAGTAGTCCGGTTATAAATATTCATGTGAATTTGGTATTCATTTGATATTTTTATGATATGTATGTCATTGCTTCCTTTAGTGGTGTCATGTGAATGTGGACTAAATGACACTTCACCATACTTGGGCCTAAGGGAAGGAATCGTGGAGTAGTAATTAGATGATGGGTTACTAGAGTGACAGAAGCTTAAACCTTAGTTTATGCGCTACTCTGTAAGGGGCTGATTTGGATCCATATGTTTCATGTTATGGTTAGATTTATTTTAATTCTTCTTTCGTAGTTGCGGATGCTTGCAAGAGGGGGTAATCATAAGTCGGAGGCTTGTTCAAGAAAGAACATCACACAAGCACCGGTCCACCCACATATCAAATTATCAAAGTAGCGAACGCGAATTGAACAAACATGATGACCGTGACTAGATGAATCCTCATGTGTCCTCAGGAACGCTTTGCTAGCTATAAGAGAAAGTTCCGGCATGTCCTCTGCTATAAAAAGGATTGGGCTACCTTGCTGCACCTTTGTTACTATTGCTACTTGATACATGTGTTGATACATAGACAAAACATTGTGTCCCTAATAAGCCTCTACTAGACTAGCTCATTAATCAAAGATTGTTAAGTTTCCTAGCCATAGACATGTGTTGTCATTTGATGACCGGGGTCACATCATTAGGATAATGATGTGATGGACAAGACCCATCTGTTAGCTTAGCATAATGATCATTTAGTTTTATTGTTATTGCTTTTTTATGTCATATACATATTCCTTTGACTATGAGATTATGCAACTTCCGGATACCGGAGGAATACTTTGTGTGCTATCAAATGTCACAACGTAACTGGGTGATTATAAAGATGCTCTACAGGTATCTTCGAATGTGTTTGTTGGGTTGGCATAGATTGAGATTAGGATTTGTCACTCAGAGTATCGAAGAGGTATCTCTGGGCCCTCTCGTTAATGCACATCATAATAAGCCTTGCAAGCAATGTGACTAATGAGTTAGTTGCGGGATGATGCATTGCGGAACGAGTAAAGAGACTTGCCGGTAACGAGACTGGACCAGGTATGAAGATACCGACGATCGAATCTCGGGCAAGTGATGACTTGTAGTGTTCAGACTACCCCTAATTAGTGTGTGCTGCTAATACAACGCCGCTGGTGAGTTCAGACTACCAATGCGCTGGCTAGACGCCGCTAGTCTATGATAGCTAGCAACATTCCAACCAGATGCCACTAGTGTGTGTTACTTTAGTAGCTTTACTGATGTGAAGCGCAGCTAACTCGTAAAGGAGTAGTTGTGTGTCCACCCGATGATCGCTGCTAATCATGAATTAAAGTAGCAGCGATGGTTTCCTCTTACACGCCGCTGATTTTGATTCCTAAATTAAAAAATAAAATCATTTATATTGTTCGCAACATTTTGATCCCATTTTGCTACCAAACAAAGTAATGTAACCCTGTAGGTGCAATTGGTAGCTTTCATTCAAGTTCTACCACATAGTGTAAATGTACAACTCATTTAATTAACTAGTACAAATAGCAGTAGTTATACCATCACAGTATTTTTTTATAATTATTTTTCTGCCACTTTTGTAGCTCAATATGATGCCATTGTAGATTTATGAGCCAAAAGATTAATTATGCTTCCATGATACATTATTGGGCTAGCTAAATATAGTTGAACATTATCTAACATAAGTTCAACACACTTAACTAAAATGCATACTAAATAGTAATGTTCTCAAAGCTGCACTCTCGAAACGCCTACTCCTCAGACGACCAGTGTTGGTTGTGCCATATCCGTCCTCCATGGTGGTGGGTTGGGTGTTCTTGGTGGCATTAGCCATCATACATCCCTATTGGGCTCTCTCAACCCGAATCGAAGATTTCATCTCATATTGTGGCCATCTCCGGACCAATTATGGTTTGCTTTGATCCAGAATCCGTGCACACTCTTCATCGTTGTCTTCTAGCCTAACAACGTCTACTGCATTTCTCAATTCACTAAGCATGCAATTTTTGCAAACTCTCAAGTCCTCCGCCATGTTCGTTCTCTCATGTGCGAGATCCTCCATCCTCTTCATCTCCTTCCAGCACTCCCACCACCTGTCTATCGTGTCCATAGTCCTTACTGCTGTTGCCACGACCCATTGAATAGGCCCTTGCAGATCCTCACGCGGAGGAGTGGAGGATGATGGTGCAGTAGGGGAGGCCTGACAACAAGGAGGAGGCATGGACTCAATGGCGAACGTCCTAAAAAATCAGCAAAGAAGGAGCATGCAATTAAATAAATTACATTCTTTACAATTGTAGAACAATACTAGACAGAGAAGGAGCACACAATGGGACTCAAGAGCCAACAAATTATGGAAACATGTATAAAAGAAATAGTAGAACAGGCGACGATACCTACACTACCACTGGATTGAAAGTAATTAATCAATTAATCATTAGGCATGTGAATTGACTTTCGGTCCATCGAGGCTCCCTTCAACAACTCTCATCTCCCACGTGGTAGTGTATATGTATGGTGGGCTCTTCCTCACGACTATTTCAACTGCCTGTGATGGTCACTAATTAATGTACTTCCCCTCCTAGTTTACCATTGTCTCAGAGGAGAAGTACCACAGTGACCCCCTACGACAATAGTCGGCATACTTCAACCAGCTCTCAACAATCGCCCTCATGGGTATTTCGACAGTTGGTGATGGTCGTTTCTTCTTTTCCTTCCTTGTTACCAAGGTCGACAGAGGAAGAAAAAGAAATGAACGGCCCCCTACGACAACTGTCAGTACCATTCCTCCAAAAACATCAAATTAACATAAAGTGAGCCCCATTGGATTAGAAGTCAACACGCAAGTCAGATAAGAGGTGCTAATATACATTGGGTTTAATTGCACAGTCTTAATATACATTGCAAATCAGGCAATTCTTAGTTAAAAATCAAAACCACTAGATTAATAGTTGTTGATTTCTTATTAAATTTAAATTCAATTTTGCAATCTTATATACATTGCATATCTAAGCAAGAAAAGAAATACGGTCTAAATATAAGTTATTTAAAGAAAACTACTTACAACTATCAAAGCACTAAGCCTTTCTATAATCACCCACTAGAACGTGTCAAGGTGAATCTTCTCGGCACCGAAGCTTGATGTGTCGGACGTGTCACTATCGATGTCCTCCATCGATGGAAGTTTGTGAGGGCACTGACGCATGGGCTTGGTCCGTCTGGGCTTGTTGCTTCTCTAAGGCCAACTCCACCGTGCGACCCTATCTTGTCCGCCCCCGTTCGTTTGGGTAAAAGAGACAAACGAGACGGCCCAGCGCGCGGGCGTAAATGAACTTTTGTCCGCTTTGTTTCCGCTTTCGACCCATCCCCGGCCCAAAGTTGCGCCGGTTTTGGGGTGAAACGGACAGCGCGCGGACGGGCGGGACGCGCGCGCTTGTCCTCCCCTGGCCCGCCTGTCGGTGGGAGAAACCAAAAACCCCCATGCCCATTTGGCGCCATTTTTCCCAAACCCTCCCACGTCCCTCCCGTCGCCCCCTCTCTCCCCCGTCCATTGCCGACGCCCCGCCGAGTTCCGGCGGCCTGGCCGTCGACCCGACCGCAAAGGTGAAGAAGAAGGCGCCAAGGAAGTCGCGGTCGGAGTGCACGCCGGAGGAGATCGCCAAGTTGGACGTGGAATCGGCGAAGAGGAGGGAACGGAGAGCGGTCATCAAGATCAATACCGCCGCGGCCAAGTTCGCCGCCCATCGCGAGGAGCTGGAGGCCGCGCGACGCAAGGCCGCTGCCGACGAGAAGGAGGACCTCGTCAATAAAGTGCACGCCATCCTCATGATTGGCATGGGCCATTCGGCGGGGTTCCATGCAGCGGCCGTCGGCCCGGCGAGCACAGGCTCGTCGGTTGCCCGGCCTACGCACTGCCAGTCGCCGACGTCGCGCGCCGCGCCCATGTCACCCGGCTTTCCTCCGCCCAGGCACGACAGCCAGACCCGTTTCTCTGTGACGCCGGGCGTGGGCTTGTTCGCGCCGCCCACACCACGCCCCGCGGCCGTCATCGACCTCAACGTCACGCCTGGGTCCAGCAGCGGCGGGCGGCCGTCCGTCGAGATGCAGAGAAAGCAGATGCGTGCACCGTTCACGGGCACCATGCCGGCCCCCCGCGTGTTGTTTGACGGAATGCCAACCTCAATGCCGGCGGTGGACGACCCCTTCTACAACCAGTACATGGAGGACGTGATCTTCCAGGGTGGGCATGGCTGTGCCTACGATCCCGAGGAGACCCAAAGTCAGGATGGCCGCGACCAGTACGTGCCCGATGAGGAGGCCGACGACCGTGCTGACTACGACCATGGTGATTCGTGGCATGAAGACGACGACATCTATGTCGAAGGTGAAGATGAAGATGAAGCCAATGATGTTGATATTAGTGGCGCTCCATTGTTCATAGACGAGCTCACCTAAAGAGCGGAAGCACAAAAAAAGCGGAAGAACATTCACACTGATTCATATACACAAGATGAGGACAAGTTGATTTGTCAATGTTGGATGGAGATTAGCAAAGATCCAAGGACCGGCGCGCAACAAAAGGGCATTGGTTTTTGGATGAGAGTCCACAAAACATTCCATGAAAGGAAGATGTTTGAGCCCTACCAAATTACAAGCAACCGTGGCATCGGTTCGATTCAAAAAAGATGGTTGTTCATCCAACAAGAGTGCAACAAGTATTGTGCCGCATTTGAGAGTGTTGAAGCACGGCCCGTGAGTGGTCTCGGCGTTGGGGACATGGTATGCTCTTCTCTTTCTAGCCCTTTCCTTGCTACGGCCATGATACTTCGGCCGTGTATATGTTTGCATGTTCACTTGTTGTTGATCATGTGGTGTAGGCATTTCAATCTTTGGAGGCATTCAAGGCCTGGCACAATGATAAGCCATTCACTCTTACGCATTGTTGGACGCTCATCAACAATTGCCCTAAGTTCAAGGATCAATACCGTGAACTTCAAAGGAAGAGAGGCAAGAAAACGGCCAAGTTTGCCGGAGATGGGGATGACGAGGTGTTGAAGAGGCCGAGGGGCAAGACCAACTCCAAGGTGGACAACATACGTGACGCCTTAACCATGGCCTTGCATGAGACTTTGCATGGCATGATGTCACATAAGGATGTGAGGGACGAGAAAAAGCGGCAAAGCAAGGACGAGCAAATGAAGCAATACCAAGACCTCCAAAGACAGAAGCTTGAGATGGAGGAGGCGGCCAAGAAGAGGAAGATAGACATGGAGGAGGTGGCCCGGCAAAGGCAACTCGACATGGAAGAGGCCGCCCGGCAAAAGCAGCTCGACATCGAGGCCGACAACGTTAAGGCCAGGCAGAGGCAGCTCGACATCGAGGCCACCAATGCCGCCACCAAAGCGAAGGAGGTGGCCCTTGCGATCATGAGCGTGGACTTGTCGAAGATGAGCGACAAGACGAGGGCCTGGTTCGAGGCCAAGCAAAAGAAGATGCTCGACACCGAAGGACTGAACTAGGTCGTCCGATCGGCGTGGCCGTTCTTTTTGGAGGCTGGCATGGGTGCCGCCCGCCCGCTGGGCCGCTGGCAGTGTGCCGGCGAAAAAACATTCACTTTGGAGGCCGGCTGTATTGCCGGCCGCTGGCTGTGTTACCGGTGAGGACAACTATTCATTTTGGAGGCTGGCTGTGTTGCCGGCCGCTGGCTGTGTTGCCGGCGATGGTCGTGTAGGCCGCTGGCTTTGTTGCCGGCGTGATGAACTGGGGTCGTGAACTGGGGCTTGGCATTTGAAACATCTTTTTTTTAAATAGACGCGGACAGGATGGGGCAAAAGGATGCGTTCGCGCGGTGGGTGCACGACCACCACATCCCAGAACAGGCCCGGACACGACCCCAAATCCCTACTCAAAGAGACAAAAACAGAACAAAACGAACGTCTGTTTGAGGTCGCGCGGTGGAGTTGGCCTAAGATCCGGCTACATCCTACTCCCTCCACGGTGCGGCATGCATCCGTGCTCTCACTGCGGGCACGCTGTACCTCGACCTCGGACATTCCACCGCAATGGCCGCATACAGGCATCTGTGGCCTTGTTCTGGCGGCATTGTCATCGAACTCCAATCCCGGCGATGCTGGGACAAGTACCCAACCTGGGGATCCGTGGAGCCTCTCCCCGATGAAGTGAAAGCAAGGGTATATCTCACCAGGTAGAGGTTCTCCTGGACCTCCATTCGACGCGCCTGCAGTGGTGACATCGCACAGACAAGCCTAGTTGTTGATGGAAACATCATCGCTGTTGGATCCAAGCCTAAAATGGCTCGAGTAGGGGAGCTTGGGTATCAACCCGGGACTGGCAGATCGCAAGCCGAACAACTATCTCCTTCTTGTTCGAGCAGGCGACGACCTCCCAGTCAACGGATCTGGTTCATCCGAACTAAGATCCGGTTCTAGTACCTCTGCCAGAGCTTGACCGAGGGGATGACTGGGTTTGAAGGGCGCCAGACTGTCAGACATATAACACTCGCGAGATCTAGTTGGGTAGCATTTTTGGGCCCTCTTGGGTCCGGGCGGAGGCTGTCCACCCGGCCGTTAGGGGGAGTGAGTGTTCCAATTATAGATGCCCTAACCAAACACAAAAAAATGACTATCTTTGATTTTTTTAGCATCAGTACAGACACAAGCACTCATATACACGTGCATACACTCACCCCTATAAACGCACACACGCACACTCTTCCCTGATGAGCATCTTCGAGAGACTGAGCCGCCATATCATCTTGAGATTTACGAAGTCACCGTAGGCGCCTCATCGTCGATGGGAACGTCTCCTCCCACTGAAAGCGTATCGCCGGAAATCCTGAAATAAATTCAGGAATAATGCGAGCACCAGGATTTGAACCCTGATGGGTTGAGGATACCACTGTCCACCTAACCAACTCATCCACAGATTGATTCGCAATCTTTGATTCCTTGATTGGAGGTGCCCGCAACAACAGAAAACTATGCCATGAACAAAGGGAAAGATAAAAAAGAAAACATTCTAGGAGAGCATCGGAAATCTTCTTTTTTCATGTCAAATTATGTTGTGGCGAGGATGACGAGCAAGCATGGCATAATCCTAGCAAAGAATAGAACAGGCCGAATTTGTCCTTGCTTACTAAAGAAAATCGTTATCCTCGACAACATAAATCATTATGAAAAACGTTCGATTTGCCATGTTGTGCCAGCAAACGTTCGCATGTTATCGAAATCCTAAACAAAATACATTCTAACCCTACTTGGAAGACGAAAACGCTAAAATCAAACTAGGCGCTCTATTTGAAATTGCATTCAGTTCCTGCCATCCTTGTCCGAAATAACAAACCCACAACAGTTTGTTTTTCTGGCTAATTCAGGCGGCTCCTGAAAGTAATATGCTCTACAAAACTACAGGAACCACTTGTACATTTAGACGCGGGTCTCTTTAGAGAGCTGAGATTCCACATGACCTGCCGCCAAATTCTTGAAGCACCGCGACTTCTTCGGCAAACTGAACCCACTGTAGCTTGATAACATGTGCAAGTTGATCAAGCCTGCTGAGTTTCCTATCGCAAACCGTTTCGGAGGAGGCCACTGGTTCCTTGAATCACGAGAGCAGGACATGGAGCGACGCGTTCTTGGTGGTCGCGCACAGCGGGCAGGTGTCCACGGCGGCGTCGCACGCGCTGCAGAGGCACAGGTGCCTGCACGGCAGCAGCAACACGCACGACTCGCCCTCGCCGCAAGCCCTGCACGCCGCCGCCGACGCCTTGGATGCCGCAGCGTCGTCGCCGGCGGGGGTCTCGAAACAGCAGGACCGCGCGTCCTCGGCGTCGCCGTCTCCATCCGCTCCGGTGGCGGCGACGGCAGCGCAAGGGGACTGCAGGAGCTGGTCGAGTGTAGCTTGGAGGCCCGCAGCGACTGCCTCGTGGCTCTTGGCGACGCGTATCCACGCCTGGCCCTCGGCGCAAATCTGGGTGAGCCTCTCTGACAGCTTGGCGTTGCGGCAGCGCGCCAGCTCCAGCGCGGCCTCCGCGGCACGCAGCCGCCTCGCCGCAGCACGCTCCGCCGCCGATACCAGCGCCCTGACGTGCTGCTGCCGCGCCTCCTCCAGCCCGGCGCGCATGCGGTCGGTCTGCAGAACGTCGATCAGAATCACCACGAATCAATACACCGCGCAATCAAACCCAAGAACTCGTGTCCATCCAATCACCAAGATAGAAAGAGAAACGGTGCATGAAGAAGATGGTACGTACCTCGAGTCGTAGGACTGCATCGATCTCCATGCCCTGACGGTACAGCTGCGAGAGCAGGTCCTGCGGCGGGCCGGCGGCATTGATCATTCTCCCACTGGTGGACGCCGTGCCGGAGCCCACCGCCCTGGTCAGCACATCACCGACGGGCACAAGCCCCTGCCCGCGCTGATTCTCCAAGTACGAAGGCGCCTCCGGGACGACGCGCGCCCGCTTCCTCTGCGCAAAACCGTGGCTGCGGGTGGTGTTGTCGTGCCAAGTGGGATCGACGCGCGGAATGTCGCCGAACACCGTGTTCCCAGCACCCTCCAGTTCCGGCCCGCGCTTGAGGTTCTCGGGAAAGAAGAGGGAGCCGCCCGTCATCTCGTCCTCCAGAGCACCGACGCTGTTGTAGGCGTGGAGGTCGTGGGGGAAGGCGTGGGAGAGGTGTTGCGCCTGCACGGCCATGGCCAAGTACTACGGCGTGCTAGCTTTCGGGTTTGGCGAAGGAAGAGAGAGGAGAGGGAAACGGATGAGGAGACGGTCGTGGGCGTGGAGGCCTATGCGGAGTGAGGGAGGGAGGTTTTATACGCGTCCGCGTTTGCGGTTGGGGAAGAAGCCATGACTTGAAGCGGCACTCTGGTGGGAGGACACGTGACGCCACTGCACGTTGGGCAACTGACCGGCGAAATAATGGGTCGACGATCCCATCCATGCAGGGCCGTGCCAAAGAGAGATCAATCTGCATCTACAGCAGCTAAAGATGCGGTAATTTGCGGTCAAAAGTCCGCTACGAAGAGCTTGGTAGCGGCGACCAAACGACGAAACAGATTGCGTGATGTGATCCCAACGTACGTACGGCTAGCGCTAAAGAAAAAGGGAAGATGGGAACGGAGACGCGCGGATCAAAGCCCTTGGGCCGGGTAACAGCTGAATTCAATAAATGGGGGCAGGTTTGCGGTGGCATCACGTTCGGCTCCACATCTTGTGAAAACGCCAAGCGAGTGATCAAGAATTCAAGGCGCGCCCTGCAGACCCGGATCTAGATAGCAGCCTGGTCCTGCTCCTGCTCCTGTCCTGCTGGTCACGGAAAGAGCGCACAGTAGTGGCCGCCCTCGTGTAGCTCTGACGGAGCACTGCCCTCCCTCTCCCTGATTGATCTGGGCAGCTGGGTCCAAGCGACGGGCACGTAGACTAGCACATGCCATGCAGACAAAGAGCTTATTTGGCGCGCGCGCGCACACGCACACGCACATCACCAAACCAACCAGCTCATCGAGCGGCGTCGGCAGCCACGATGATCCACAGTACCGGGCACGGGCAGGGGCAGGGGCAGCTGCGTTCCTCTTCCTCGTGGCGGCCATGAAAGGTGGAAGTAACAGTCGCCCGCTCCGTAAAGGCGCCGCACCGACCGACCATTCTGCGGGGCGCACCTGCATGCACGGCGCCTCCGGTACTGGCACGGAGCACCACCAACCATCCATCCATCCATCTATAACGCATGATCGCGCGTCACACGCCTGGCACCACGCGTGACGTGTGGGCCAGTCACGCAACCCACCACGCACTGTTGGGAATCACGCAGACGATGCTGCCACGTACCACGGTACACTGCGACCCGGTGACGATGATTATGAGGCGATAAGCGTCTACATCCGGACTCAGCAAATCCGGGCCTTCAAACACCCGCGGACACTGAACGAACACTCTTTGAATCGTGTCGTCCACATTCGTATTTCTTATACTCATATCCAAATCCCTATATTCATACTATATCACGCAAAGACGATGAAACTACGTAGATCAGCTGATCGGACATAGAAATAACACAATAGTTCACCAAAAAATCTATCAAAGTTTACATAAACAATGGACAACTTTATACTACGTTCAAAACTTGAAATTAAAATTAACTTCACCACTTCCGGGCCGGCCCTTTCCCCTTCTGATCGCCGACGTAGTTGTACCCGTCGGCGGCTCGTGGAGGATCGTTCGATTCGTCGGAGGAGGAGTCGACGATGACGAGGCCCTTGAGGCGCCGAACGGCCCGGTCCTCTTGGCGCCTAAGCTTGGCCAGCCGAGCCGCCTCCGTCGCCTCTCCAACGCTTCCCGCTCGAACTGCTCGATGGCAAGTCAAAGAGTCTTCGTGTCATTCCGTCGGAGCTGTCGAGCGTTCGTCTCCGTTATCGTAAGCAACCGGCAGTAGAACCATGCGAGGAGGCGCTCGTCCTCATCGGGCTTCGCCGGTAACCCACGCCGGCGACGAACAGAGCTCTCCACAGCCTCCCTCTTCCTTGCCCGATGCCTCTCGTGACGGGTGGCGCGTGCCTCTGACTCCGACGTGTGCGGCACAAGCACCCACTGCAAAACCAATGAGGGGGAGCAGCAGCAGCCAACAGAACGGGCGCAAGCACCCACCGCTACCCACGAGGGGGAGCGGCAGCCGCCGGGCGAGGGGACGGCGTGAGAGCAGCAACCGGTGGGCGCGAGGGGACGGCGTAGGGGGAGGGGGCGTGGATTGCGCTGGCCGCATGTCGGAGCTCCAGGCCACCCATATCCACCCCATATCGCGGGTGTCAGTCAGTTCAGGCGTTTGAGGCCCGTTTGAGACGTCCGTCTGGATAAAAGAACATGACCAAGCAATAACTGATTAACCCATCCAGACGTATAAAATGGATTTGAGAGGTTCGACTGTAGATGCTCTAACGTACTAATACACTGCACGACTCTACGGCTGTGCGCGCTATACGTACTGGGTACTACACTGCACGACCCTACACGGACTGTGCGCGCTATACGTACTGGGTACTACTACTGCGTAGGAGTACTGCGCACATCGACATCCAGATCTCCCGTACGTCCCCGTGCATGCACACCTAGCCAGTTTATCAGGTCTACTGTACTATGCATTGCATGTGCATGCATGCCACCCCAAAGTCCTGCGGTTCAGCGGCTACTAGTGTAGCGTCTCTAGCTGGCGAACGGAACAATGCAAACTCTGTAGCACTAGCACTGGTAGTTCGTATGTGTGCACAGTCGGGCTGACACGTCCATTTAATAGTCCTGCTCCCTTTCCGGGTGCGGTCCGGTGCGCTGGTCAGAAAGCATGGGCTCGCGCGTCGCCGACGGCTCCCGCGAGTCCCTCTATAGTCGTAGTCTATGGTGAAAAATCACAAAACTGGCCCTTTGGCCAAAATTCAGCACAAAATAAATCCTTTTTAAAAATATTTAACAAAATGACCCTTTTCTCATGGCGCCCGCACCTGGGGCACCACGCTAGACATCATAACGCCCCGGTCAAGGGTGCCATTGCCGCGGCGCTGACCAGCCACGTCGGCACGCCTGGGCCCATCTGTGGTTGCATGACGCCCAGGGGTGGGGGCGCTATGGGCGGAACCATGACGCCCGGGGTCGGGGCGCCATGCCCCTTCGAAAATATCCCCTTTTGTCGGGATTCCCTACAGAGCGAGACAGAGGGTTCTGTCGCTGTTCTTCCTCTCATTGCCCAGCCCGCCGCCCCTCTCTCCCCTCCTCCAAATCCGCGGTCAAGAAGGACAGATCGAAGGGGAAAACCGGTGGATCTTCTTCCCCTCCTAATCCTCTAGGTAATCCCCCAACTTTCTCCTCTTTTTATTGGTTAATTTTGTTGCATTGACCCCATGTGTAGAAACCCTAGTTCATCCCCTTTTTTCAAAATTTGTTGATATTTGCATTTGTATTAGAAATGTATGGGTAGGGATATGTATAGTATGATTAGTATTTGGTACTTATAGTTGGTTTTTTTAGTTTTTATGTATTTGGTAGCAAATTTGACATAGAGAATAGAAGGTTGTGTGCACATGTGTGTGTGCATATTCACTTGTATGGATGATTTGGCTTAGGTACAGATTTGTAGTTGTATGTATCCATTTGTTGTATGGATATGGATATTTGCAGCTGTATGTATGTTTATATTTCCATTATTCTGGATATTTAGAAATGAAAAGGAGGCTTACGATGTACATTGTAATTTTGTAGGATGGCTTCTCTGGTCCATCCATCGTACGATCTACTTCATCGTGCACGGTTCATGGCAGATGAAAGAAGGGTTTTTGACCAGCTTCACTTGAGGTCTGGTGTAGTTCATGAGAAGATGGAATATGACGAGCGATACACGGAGTATATACGGAAGACTGGGCTTCTCCCATTTGTCTCACTCGTGTCTCGTTCGATGTCGAAGATGAATCCTTGTGCGATCACGGCACTAGTTGACCGATGGCGCCCTGAGACACATACTTTCCACTACATTGCTGGAGAGATGACGGTGACTTTGCAGGATGTTACAATGATCACTGGACTTCCTATCAAAGGAGAGCCTATTTGTTTTAGCACAGATTCAGAGGGATGGCGTGAGACTATGGTGGGACTCATTGGGAAGGAGCCGGGGTGCAAGGGAAGTCCGCCGGTGCAAGTTATCATTGGATTGCTGAGAACTTTAGTAAGTGCCCGGATGATGTTGATGATGAAACGGCGCAACAGTATTGCAGGGCATACTTGTGGTATGTAGTCAGCCGGACTCTTTTCTCGGATGGCACGGGCGTGAATGCTTCCTTTATGTGGTTAAAGTTGTTTGCTGGGTGGGAACATGGACTGAGTTGGGGTACGGCGGCACTAGCTTATTTGTATCGGCAGGTAACTAGTTTTACATAGTATCTTAACAATGTAGATATTTTATATGGTTTTTACTGACATATCTATTATTTGTGTGTAGTTGGACGAGGCTTGCCATAGGGGCGTGGATCCAAAGAACACAACCAAGGCAAAGGAAGCCAATATCGGTGGTCCCATGCTTCTCTTGTCGGTCTGGAGTTGGGAACGTTTGCCAGTTGGGCGGCCAACACCTGCGGGTCTTGGTTATGAGCCATGGGATGATCATGATGACCCGGACCGTATGCCTACATGGGCGTATAAGTGGGGCAAGGTTGAAGGTTTTGTTGGCAATTCAAAGACCATGTATTTGCACTATTGCAATGAGCTCGACATCATGACCCTGGAGCAGGTTAGTTTGTTGACTGTGTTGCCCCTTTGGTTTTCCAAAAATCATAGTAAGCATCTATTTTATTATTTGACGCTACAGGTGACCTGGGAGCCATACGGAACGGCAGGCAATATTGGCAGAAGTCTCACTTTCAGATTGAACCGAAAGTGTTTTGAAGAAGCAAACCTATAGCGGATGCGTTGCCCATTGATTTGTAACTATGTCATTGAGTTTCATCAGCCACAATGGGTTATGACACAGTTTGGCTTATATCAGGAGACCCCGCCAAAGTACAAAGACACTTCGATACATCTGCATAGGTAAATGCTTAATACTACTTGAAGGTATTCTTTTCATTGTTTCATGCTACTAACGAACATGATGAATTTGAATAAGCAGCTTGGACAAGATGAAGCAGAAGAGTATAAAGAAGTGGAATCGTGAGCATGACATGTATATCTAGGAGTTCAAGCACAAGATCAATAAGATTGAGCTCTCATTGCGTGAACCTATTTCTAAGCCTCCCCCGCGGGCTTTCGATGCGAAAGCATTCAACCACTATCTCGTGTGGTCTTGTTCCGTTACTCGTACTCAAATAAACCCGCCGACATTTGATCCAAATGACATATTGCATGAACCCAATCCGGGGTTCGACCGGATGGCCAACAGGCAGTACAACAAACTTATAAGAGATGGTAGACGGTATGAATCGGCGCCCGTTGTCCGCTTTGTGGTAAGTTACCGCTATCTCTAGTTGGAACCATAAGAAACATTGAACCAAACATGATTTATTTTGTCGTTTTGAACAGCAATCCGAGCTCTCGAAGCATGTGAACGACGCTAGCAAGGCACTCAAGTACCCTCCAGGTGATGAGGCGTACAACAAGCTAAAAGCTTTTGTTGAGGTATGACGCTTCGTAAATTGATTTCCATACACACTTGTTAGTGTTTATCTCCTTACTTTGACATGTTTGATTTCACAATGGAGCAAGTCTTGGGCACGTGGCCTGGGTGCTCTACTAGGCTGCCGCTCCATCGATGTTGCCATGCCTTCTACGTCGAGGTCGAGATCATCATCAAGTGCCACAGAACACCCACTCGACGACTCGGTTGATGGCGAGGGGGAGGAGGACGATGAACAGACCCATGATGAGATCAACACCTCGCAGACGCCCGATGCACCCCAGCCTAGTCAAAGGCGTGGAAAGTATACTCCCCACAAATACGACAGGAAGGCACGTAAGGCCCCGGTGATCGAGGCCGCTTCAGAGGAGGAGGAGGAGGAGGAGGAGGAGGAGGTGGAGGTGCCGCTGCAGAGGAGAAGGCGCTTAGTGAAGGGGAAGGATGCTGCACCGGCTAAGAGGGGGAAAGGAAGGAAATGATGCATTTGTGGTGAACTATGTATGATACTTGATGCATTTGTGGTGAACTACGTATGAAACTTTCTCTCGAACTATGTATGAGACTTGATGCATTTGTGGTGAACTATGTATGAACTTGATGCATTTGTGATGGTTCTCTTCCACTTAATGTTCTTGAAGCATTAGCAAAACTCCAGCAACAGCAGCAGCAGTACTCAGCAAATAGCCAGCAGCATCATCAGCAAATAGCTAGTTGACGGCAGGGCGCCATGCCTATTGCCAGCATGACGCCCCGGGGCAGGGCGCCATGCCTGTTGACAGCATGATGCCCTGGGGCAAGGCGCCATGCCTGTTGGCTGCAGAAATGGCTAAGGACCCAAATTTCTTCACTTCTAATGTTCAGGGTGTCATGCTAATTAATTGAGCGCGCCATGCATGGCACCCCACGGTAGGGCGATGTGCATACTTACATGACGCCCTTTCCCAGGGCGCCATGGTACTGCACATTTTTTTAATTAGTTTCCCACAGATTAAGAACTTAGTTTGATCCATATTATTCAATAGAAATAAGACATCAGATCATACATAAGTTCACACATAAATGCGGGACATAGAGAGTTTCATGGACATACAAACGGTTCATGTCACACGCGCGACATACAAAAGGATCACTCCATACATAAGTTCACACATTCCACACACCTAACATGACCAACACATACATAAGATTCACACCCCAAGCTAGTAAGCAAAGCCACGTCCTTGAGCTCCACCTTCACCACGGCCACGTCCTTGAGCTCCATCGTCACCACTACCACGTCCTCGAGCTCCACCGTCACCACGACCACGTCCTCGAGCTCCACCGTCACCACGGCCACGTCCTCGAGCTCCACCGTCACCACGGCCACGTCCTCGAGCTCCACCGTCACCACAGCCACGTCCTCGAGCTCCACCGTCACCACGGCCACGTCCTCAAGCTCCACCGTCACCACCTATGGACATCAAGTTGGATGTTTCTTGTTTTTCCCGGACATCAAGTTGGATGTTTCTTCACTATACTTTTGAAAATAGACATTCAACTTCTGGAATGTATATTCTACTATTGCTGTCACCGGCAATGCACGGACACCCTTTAGCACCATGTTGAAACATTCAGCCATGTTGTTTGTCATGTCACCATACCTCACTCCATCATTGTCAAAAGCCCGTGCCTACTTTCCTTTATCGGCAAGATTCCTATTTAGGAAATCTTTTCCACCATTGTTTGCTTTGGCATACACTTTGTCCCACAATTTCTCAAAATGTCTAGTGGTGAATGCGAGACAACAATCATGAAGAAGGTCAGACAATTCCTTGTCTCCACATGCTCGGTAAAAGTTGGAAACAAAATGCCTCATGCACCACCTATGGTGCACGCAAGGATGTCCTGGAATGTCAATCTCCACTGCATTGAGTATCCTTGGGTGGCGGTCCGAGATGATGCAAACCTCTCTTTCAGGTCCAATTACCTTGGTCCTCACTAGACTAAGAAACCACTCCCAGTTGTCATTGTTCTCCGTCGACACCAAAGCAAACGCCAATGGAACCAATTTGTCACCACCATCATTAGCCACAGCGATCAATAATGTGCCCTTGAACTGGCCAGTCAGAAATGTGCCATCCACAGACATGACCGGCCTACAATGCTTGAAGGCCCTAATGCATGGCTCAAAAGTCCAGAATGCACGTCCAAATATACGAAGTTTGCATCATTGTATATCCTTGTTCTCACGCCATCTGGCTCCACCATATAGTACATGCCAGGATTTTCTGCCACCATCGCTTTCAACACCATCGCGAGGCGGTTGTATGATTCTTCCCAACCACCATACAATATATCAAAGGCAGCTTGCTTGGCCTTCCATATCTTCCCATACTTCACCTCGTACCCAATAACCTCCTTCACCATCTCCATCAAAGCCCGAATGGGATATGTCGGGAGTATCTTTATGGAGGCTGAAAATCGATATGCAATGAATTTGGAGGTCAATTGACGATGCTCATCCTTTACATTAGCATCATCAATATCCTTGCCACTACATCGATGGTGAAACACGGAACTTGTAATCTTCCATTATGGCCCGCCTTTGACACATCTTGCACGGATAACCCAAGGGCAATGATTCTTGTGTTCGTCACATTTGACCACATAACGCACTTTCGAGTTTGACTTCTCCATAGTGAATGGCCGATGAAACTTAACCGCGTAGTCCTTGGCCCATATTTGAAGTTCTGTCAAGCTTTCAAAGATTGTTCCTTCACTAACACCATACACACTTGCTTTGGTATCTCACTTTGAAGTTAACCTTGGTGCAAGAATTTTACTTGTGCCACCATCAACAATCGCCTTATCGTCTAGGCTTAGATCACGAAACAATGATGTCTTGTGACTACGGCCTATTACCTTCTTGAAAGCATTGGCTTCTTTAGCCGTCAAACCATCCTCATCTATTTCTTCATCCGGGCCTTCATCCTCCGAGTCCCACGCATAGGACCTATTGTATGGAATCTCATGGTCCATGTCCTCTTCCATGCAATTTGCCTCAACATCACCAACATGATGGTCATGAAGATAAGCCTCCGATTCATCACCCTCAAACCCACCACCATCCATGTGCAAGTCTTCATTATCAACTTGGTCATTCCCGTCGGGGCTCAAACATTGGGTCATTGGAGGTTGGCTCATTGTTGTGTCATGCACATCCGGAGTGACATGTGTTGAATCTCAAACCGGGCTTCTAACATCATATGAAGATGCACACCGATTCAAATCAATGTGCAGCCGAGCACGAACAACCTTTGTGGCAAATAACTCAAATGATTTATCTTGTGAGGCCAACACACTCTCTTTATATGCTTCCCAATGAAACTCGGAGTCAAGAGGCATTATCTTCCAACGAATATGTTGCCCATACCCAACATTATACCTTCCGGTTAAGTCTACTCCATCGCTTTCTTCCATCCAATTCAACCTTCTTCGAAGCTCAACCAAAACCTCCTCAAGGCTAGGACTTGTGGGAAACACCATCACTACCGGCTTCTTCTTCGGGTCACCATACTCCGTGTCTCCCTTCTCAAAGGAGACAAAGTCCACATGATGCACATTGACGATCCTCGCCATCTAGAATCATAAACACCAAAATGCATCAACAAAAATAGCAAAATTGGATGACCTAGGATTTCCCCAAATCCCCACAATGTGGAGATTTCAACCAACAAAAAGAGGAGGAATGATGGAGAATACCTTGAGGGGTCGAAGGGAAGGATAAATCACCGATTTGGAGCTCCGATCCACGAAATTTTGTGGGCATTAGGTAGGGGCTTGAGTGGGGCGGCCGGGGTGGAGAAGGGGAAAAGTGAGGGTTTGTGGTTGGGAAAACAGAGGAACCTCTGTTTTGTGCATGCAAGGGGCATGGTGCCCTGAGCGGGGGCGTCATGACCATCAGCACGACGCCCTGGCCTGGGGCGCCATGATGGCATGCCCTGCCAACGTGGCAAGTCAGCGCTGACTAGTATGGCGCCCTTGACCGAGGCGTTATGGTACCTAGTATGGCGCCCCAGGTGCGGGCGTCATGCGTGTAGGGCCATTTTATGAAATATTTTCAAAAGAGGGCCATTTTGTGCTAAACTTTGGCCAAAGGGCCAGTTTTGTGATTTTTCACATAGTCTATGCTCCCATGCCGATGAGGGCAAATTTTCGTGTTTTAGACCCTTTTTTGAAACCTATTCGAGATTTGACTCTAGTTTGAAAAAAAAATTGAGATCTGACCCTTTTGCTACTGCCAGAGACTTTGACGGTAGGAAACATCGTTACCGCCTACCGGGCTGGCGGTAACCTGCACAACCCTACCGTCAAGGTGCTTGGCGATAGGCACGAGCACGCACTGTGTTCAATACTTAGAAGGTTTTTGGCGGTAGGGCATGCAACCCTACCACCAAGGACCTTGGTGATAGGCTGTTATACCCTACCGCCATGGTCCCTGGCGGTAGTAAAAGGGTCAGATCTTGCTTTTTTTCAAATTAGGGTCAAATCTCGAATAGTTTTCAAAAAGGGGTCAAAACACGAAATTTAGCCGCCGATGAGTAGTTATTCCTTCTCCTGTTTTCTTTATTCTGCAAATAAAATTTGTTTGACGTCAAGCTACACCAAGTTTGACCAAATGCATCTAAATAACATCACATCTATAATACTAAAGTTATATACTCCCTCCGTTTCCAAATATTTGTCTTTCTAGACATTTCAAATGGAGTATAACATATGGATGTATGTAGACATATTTTAGAGTGTAGATTCACCCATTTTACTTCGTATGTAGTCACTTGTTAAAATCTCTAGAAAGACAAATATTTAGGAACGGAGGAAGTAGTATCAAAATTAATTTCATAATGCATGTAATGATATTGATTTTTTATTACAAATATTACTTCCTACAAAATTGGCCAAACTTTACAAATTTTAACTTCAGACAAATTTTATATGCAAATTAAAAAGAATCAGAGGGAGTAATAACTAGCTGCAACAAAGAACGTGCTCACTCCAAAAATCTGGACTCGGGCTCCATTGCTTGGTGCGTAGTAACCGTTGATTCACAGTGTTGACGCACGCTCTGTTGCACTGTACTCCGTGTAAGGTGTTATCACAGTATTGACGCTAAGACTAGCCATAGTAGAAAGTAACTTAGAGTAGTAACATGCATATGTTACTACTCCCTTCTTTCCAGTTTAGGCTGGTCATAGTGGGAGTAACTTAGAGAGTAACATAGATGCCACATAAGCAAAAAAGATGACGTGGAAAGTAATATAATATGTTACCATCACATAGTGCTTTCCAATGCAAAATGGCTCTACAAAGCAATAAATGAGGACATTTATATTATCACATCTATGACACCATCCACTATGAAGGTAGTAACATAGACTAGTAACATATACATGTTACTAGTTTAAGTTACTCCCCACTATGACCAACCTTATAGGGCTCAATTCAAAAATCTCACCGACCAAGGTAGATGATGAGTGGTGGAATACTTTTGGTAGTTTGCAAAAGCAACCCAATCAATGCTCTTGTTTTCCTCAAAATTTTATGTTTATCAATGCATTAATTGCAATGCATGCATGCATAAAGTACATGCATTGGTCAATTTTCTCTTTATACTTACATACAATGATTTAATGCACCTTGGAATATGAACTTGTGATAGAGAACAACCAAATTGAGCCTTATAAAATGAAAAAACTAAAATTTTGAGATAAGCCCTATAAACCGGAAAGGAGGGAGTACTCTATGTTACTACCTCTATAATGAGGAGTAATATATGTGTAGTGTCATGCAACACTTCATTTATTAGATCGTAGACTTATCTTGTCTTGATATGTGTGATGTTACAGTAACTAGCTATGTTACCACATGTCTCTCTTTCCTCATTAATTACTCGTCACATCATCTATTTTCTTTAGAGATGTGTGATGTTACCATCTATATTACTCTCACTGTGGGTAGTCTAAAGAATGACATGATCACAAAGGATGGTTTTAGCCCATAAGGTGAGGTCAATTTAAGAATGGAATTCATCATTGTGTTGCTCTCTCCGAGAAGACGGAAATGGATGTAAAGATAGCCTAAATCGAAGCTCACACACAAACATTATGACAAGTTTGGAGATGCATGTATTGACATCAGATTTCGACATCAAGTGAAAAGGTAGTAAAACTGAAATTTCTTGTATTGTCGAAGCAAACAACTTTGTTTTTTTATCATCTCCATCCAAGGTCATATGCAACCTCGAGAGCTAAAACGGCGCAGTGTAGAAGTTTGCCCCGAAAGTTTCGAGGTAACACCAAAAGTTCCGGGATTTACAAAAAAGTTGTGCATGATGCACACAAAAAACTAGGTTTGTGTTTCTTTTTACCAATTTGCCCGCAGAAATACAACCACAAGATCATCTTAGATGGAAGAGTGCACAAAATGAAAGTTGTTCGCCTCGTTGCGGAAAATACATTTGTTTTGGGGGTCATCTTAGGCCGAGATCGTATGCAACCTCCAAAATCAGTGCAAGAAGACTATTTGATACATCTTGAGCTTGGAAGTTCTGGCCTTATCAATTCAAATTAAATTAAAGTTTGACGTTTTGATGGGATTTGAGTCTTTTTATTGTACGGGAAATCCACTCGTCTCTTATATACATCAGAGGTGATGGCCGACTGAAATACAACACAATCGTAAAACTAATATGTCACCTTTACTTTTATCATTTTATTTCTTCCGCATTCTTCATTGTTATTCGTGTTCGACAACAATGAATCTCAAGGCCCTAAAGGGCAGTACATAGCTACCGCACTTCTAGAAGGGTCCCTCCCGAGCATGTGGATTTTCGGTTCTCTAAAAGACCTCACGGTTTGTCTTGTGTATCATGCTGTTGGCCAGGCTCCTCTGGCGACGTTGTCTTGCATACCGCACTCGCCGTCGAGGGTACATAGTGACATGTTTATATGCGAGCGGTCTTTTGGCGAGTTCGCTCGGGACCAATTTTCTAACGGTTGTGATTGTTGTTGCTAGAAGACATCGTCATCAAGAGGTTGCACTCTACAAAGATAATATAAATACCCAATTCACTTACATAGATGCAAATAATTCATATGTTGTTGCTAGAACATCCAGTGAGCACAATGTATCGGCTAGCCTACTTTTATGAACCATGCATCTACTTACGTGCAAGTGTAGGTGCAAAATAATCTCCATATTCAATTTCTAGTAATTTTAGCAACATTCAACATATGTCGATGAATAACACGACAAGTTTGGCTAATCAATTTTAAATAGCCCCATGTTAGAATCCCTGATAGCATGCAACAAAGTGTTTCACTATTCAGTTCATCAGTAACTGATTCAAAATATGTGAGTCCATACATGCCGATGGATAAGAGAATTGACCATGGCACTTCTAGTTATCTGGCCAGTTACTCCCAACTGTAATGTGTTACACCTAATAGTACTAATTTTCAGCACTGTACACAGTTGGAGATATTCATAATTTTGCTCGGCACCTTCACGATCATAGCTGAATAAATAAAAATCATGGACAAGTGCATGTGCCTTCACCAAATAAGGTAGAATACAATACATCCTCTACTCAACTGCATAATTTTAGCTATACCCACAAGTCACTGTCGAAAAATTATGAATGTATTATGGGTCAATCCCATTCAGAAACGATGCAACTGCGTCTAAAAAGAGTTCAACCGAAAAAAGAGATAAGTGATCTTTGCCCTGATAAACATGAAATAGTTTAGTTCCTGATTATGATGCAATAAAAGCTAGAGTTTCAAAACATGATAAAACTTTGTCAACAAATTGAATTGGCGAGAAAAAACTGGATCTACAATGGTGCGTATGACAACACCAAGTATTGCAGCATATTATACACTCACACACAATCACAAAGTTTTGGGCGATAATTCATTACTGAAAGATATTAAAAGCCTTGGGGGGCAATCCGATTGAGAGTGGTATGAAATTGGGTTAAAAAGGCTACAAGCTTGCCATGCTATAATGTTTGTTGAATTTAGACAAGGACAAGATGGCTTGCGAATTATCAAAGAAAGAATCATGCTTCAGATAATAAAGCTTATTTGGTTATTACAAATACTGAATCAAATAGTACATGTGTTGAATCTGTAAAGAAAACAGAGTCTTGCCAATTAGTAAAATTCTTGAAAAGATGGATTGTTGAAAGAGTGTAAGTGTTTCGGTTCACAAAGGTGTATGTTCTGAATCCATCAAATCAAAATAGGCAAGCATCATTGAGGAAGGGTAGGACAAGCATGGCAAAACCACCATGCTTGGTTTTTTCTGAAGTTAAGGTAATCTATTTCCCGCCCTATGAGTTTCGTGCTAAAGTAACCAGGCAAGCATCAAGAGCACGAATATGTAGCCCAACAAAGTTTTGTTGCCAATGACCTTCAAAGTAATCATTGCCAAAGGAGACTATTGCGCGACGGACCACTCATGTCATGTAAAATGGATTATTGTCACCGAATATGGTGTGGTGACATTTTTCGTCGGTCACCCCATCGTCACTGAAGCGCCATCACAGAAAATAAAATATTATCATCGGTGACGCCCCAATATTGTCACAAAAACGCCCTTTTGGGTGATGACCCAGACTGTCACCTATGGTGCGCAAATCTGTCACGTAAGATCATTTTTTGTGATGGTATTAAATCACCACTGAACTAATTGTCGGTTTGACTGGTCAAAGATTATGACAAATGGGAGAAACAGTTGCTCAAGTAGCTGCTTTCATGTGTGCTCGATGTAAGTTTTTGCGCCAACGTTGCTTGTGGTAATAAGTAGGGCGTCAGTTTTGACCAGTGAAAGGTATTAACATATAGGGCCAGAAGATGCTGACATGCCTGATTACTTGTGGGTCCAGACGGTGCTAGTGTAGGTGCTTACAAGTGGAGTCGAGACGATGGTGACGGCGTGCATTTCTGTTACCAGTACCATTGCAGGTTCTAAATATCCTCAAATCATGTAGTGTTTGAAGTTGTAGGCGGATTTTAATTTAAGTGCAAAAAATTGAAATGAAACATTGCCATCACAACTTTCATTAACAAGTAGACTTTACAATTGTCACAACACTATTCCACATATTAAAATGAGCATCCAAAGGACATATTATCAAACACAGAAAATAAGACGTGTGAGAAAGTATCATGATGAATAATAATGCACCATCAATATTTGGTGGGTTGTTGCTACCTCTTGAGCTTGCGTTGGATTTCCCCGAAGAGGAAAGGATGATGCAGCAGAGTAGCGTAAGTATTTCCCTCAGTTTTTGAGAACCAAGGTATCAATCCAGTAGGAGGCCACACTCAAGTCCCTCGTACCTGCACAAAACGATAGCTACTCGCAACCAACGCGATTAGGGGTTGTCAATCCCTTCACGGTCACTTACGAGAGTGAGATCTGATAGATATAATATTTTTGGTATTTTTGGTATAGAGATGCAAAGTGAAAAGTAAAAGGCAAAGTAAAAAAGCAAAGCAAGATTAAAGTGATGGAGATTGATATGATGAGAATAGACCCGGGGGCCATAGGTTTCACTAGTGGCTTCTCTCAAGAGCATAAGTATTCTATGGTGGGTGAACAAATTACTGTTGAGCAATTGACAAAATTAAGCATAGTTATGAGAATATCTAGGCATGATCATGTATATAGGCATCACGTCTGTGACAAGTAGACCGAAACGATTCTGCATCTACTACTATTACTCCACTCATCGACCGCTATCCAGCATGCATCTAGAGTATTAAGTTAAAAACAGAGTAACACTTTAAGCAAGATGACATGATGTAGAGAGATAAATTCATGCAATATGAAATAAACCCCATCTTGTTATCCTCGATGGCAACAATGCATGTGACGCCCCCGATTTGACTGTACACTAATCATACACGCAAACGTGTACGATCAAGATCAGGGACTCACGGGAAGATATCACAACACAACTCTACAAATAAAATAAGTCATACAAGCATCATATTACAAGCCAGGGGCCTCGAAGGCTCGAATACAAGAGCTCGATCATAGACGAGTCAGCGGAAGCAACAATATCTGAGTACAGACATAATTTAAACAAGTTTGCCTTAAGAAGGCTAGCACAATGGGGATACAGACCGAAAGAGGCGCAGGCCTCCTTCCTGGGATCCTCCTAACTACTCCTGGTCGTCGTCAGCGGGCAGCACGTAGTAGTAGGCACCTCCGGTGTAGTAGGAGTCGTCGTCGTCGGTGGCGTCTGGCTCCTGGGCTCCAGCATCTGGTTGCGACAACCAGGTAGAAGGGATAGGGGGAAAAGAGGGAGAAAGCAACCGTGAGTAATCATCCAAAGTACTCGCAAGCAAGGAGCTACACTACATATGTATGCATTGGTATCAACTGGAACAAGGCTATTATATGTGGACTGGACTGCAGAAAGCCGGAATAAGAGGGGGATAGCTAGTCCTTTCGAAGACTACGCTTCTGGCAGCCTCCGTCTTGCAACATGTAGAAGAGAGTAGACTGAAGTCCTCCAAGTATCATTACGTAGCATAATCCTAACCGATGATCCTCCCCTCGTCGCCCTGTGAGAGAGCGATCACCGGTTGTATCTGGCACTTGGAAGGGTGTTTTATTAAGTATCCGGTTCTAGTTGTCACAAGGTCAAGGTACAACTCCAAGTCGTCCTGTTACCGAAGATCACGGCTATTCGAATAGATTAACTTCCCTGCAGGGGTGCACCACATAACCCAACACGCTCGATCCCATTTGGCCGGACACACTTTTCTGGGTCATGCCCGGCCTCGGAAGATCAACACGTCGCAGACCCACCTAGACCAACAGAGAGGTCAGCACGCCGGTCTAAACCTAAGCGCCCAGGGGTCTGGGCCCATCGCCCTTAGCACACCTGCACGTTGCGTGGGCGGCCGGAAGCAGACCTAGCCTAGTAGGCATTCCAGTCCAATCCAGCGCGCGCCGCTCCGTTGCTGACGTCACGAAGGCTTTGGCTGATACCACGACGTCGAGTGCCCATAACTGTCCCCGCGTAGATGGTTAGTGCGTATAGGCCAGTAGCCAGACTCAGATCAAATACCAAGATCTCGTTAAACGTGTTAAGTATCTGCGAACGCCGACCAGGGCTAGGCCCACCTCTCTCCTAGGTGGTCTCAACCTGCCCTGTCACTCCGCCTCAAAGTAACAGTCGGGGGCCGTCGGGAACCCAGGCCCACCTCTACCGGGATGGAGCCACCTGCCCCTTCAACCCCCAACTCCGAACAGTACCACAGGTAATGTAACTGTGTAAAGTATACAGAATATGCCCGTGATCACCTCCCGAAGTGATCACAGCCCAGTAGTATAGCATGGCAGACGGACAAGAGTGTAGGGCCACTGATGGAACACTAGCATCCTATACTAAGCAGTAGGATAGCAGGTAATGGAAACAACAGTAGTAGCAAGGATAGGCTATGCATCAGGATAGGAATAACGGAAAGCAGTAACATGCTACACTACTCTAATGCAAGCAGTATAGAGAAGAGTAGGCGATATCTGGTGATCAAAGGGGGGGCTTGCCTGGTTGCTCTGGCAAGAGAGAGGGGTCGTCAACTCCGTAGTCGTACTGGGTAGCAGCGGCGTCGGTCTCGGTGTCTAGCGAGAGAAGAGGGGGAAGAAACAATAAATATAATGCAAACAATTGCATGACGATGCATGACATGACAAAGCGTGATGCTAGGTGTGCCCTAACGCGGTACGAGGTGGTAACGGTGAAGGGGGGAAACATCCGGGAAATTATCCCCGGTGTTCCGCGTTTTTGGACAAACGAACCGGAGGGGGAAAGTTGCGTGTTTGCTATGCTAGGGATGCGTGGCGGATGAACGGGCTGCGTATCCGGGTTCGTCTCGTCGCTCTGAGCAACTTTCATGTACAAAATATTTTAATCCGAGTTACGGATTAAAATATATGATTTTCTAAAGATTTTATTAATTTCTGGAATTTAATTAATTATCTAATTAATTCGAAAATGAATTAATGACATCAGCATGATGTCATGCTGACGTCAGCAGTCAACAGAGTTGACTGGTCAACCTGACCAGTGGGTCCCACTGGTCAGCGACACATTTTAATTAAACAGATTAATTAAACTAATCATAATTAATTAGGGGGTGGGCCCCACTGTCATACTAATTAATTAGCTAATTAACAGTAGTTAATTAGGTTAATTAATCATTAGGTTAATTAATCTTAATTGGTTAATTTAATCAGAATTAATTAAGTTAATTAATTAGTTAATTAATTAATTAATTAGTTTTATTATTCATTATCACATATTATTATTATTTTTATTCTCTTTTTTTTATTAAAACGTTCTGGGCTGGGGCCCCCATGTCATTGGCCCCAGGGGGCCTTGCGGGTTTCGGGCGCATGGCCGCGCGGTTGTCGCCCGAACGGGCACGGGCGCAACGGTGCCCAGCACCCGCTCTTTCGGGCGCACCACAGGGGCGGGCGGAGCCGGCAGATCGCCGGAGCAGGGGGGTTGGTGACCACAGCGGGGCTCGCTGGGCGCCAACCGGGCGGAGGACGGGGATTGCGACGGCGCACGGGACAGGGGCGGACGGAGGGAGGAGCGGGCTCGGCAGGGGCGCCGCTTCGACTGGAGCAGCGGCAGCGGCCAAGGGACGGCGCCGGTGTGGGCGCACAGGGCGCAGGGCGGCGACAGGGGGGGCCACGGGGCGCGGTGAGGGAAGAGGCAAAGCATCGGCGCG
>NC_041382.1:503844887-503854582 GCF_002162155.2 Triticum dicoccoides | reverse complement strand
GTCGTGTGGCGGCGGGGCGGTCCGGCATGTGGCGGGACAGCACCGGGCGCGGGGCGGCGTCGAGCGGCGACGGCCTCCTCTGGATCCCGATCCAGATCGGGAGAGAGGAGGGGGGGGCGTCGTGGGGAGAGTGGGGTGTGCGGTTGTGGGCTAAGGTTTCGGGGGTGTGGGTGGATAAGCGAGTGAGGGGGGAGTGGGTGGCCGGTTGGGCCAGGTGGAGCGGCCGGGTGGCCTGGTGGCCTGCTGGGCCAAGGCCCAGGGGGCCTTTCTTCTATTTTTTTAGTTTGCTTTTGTTTTGTTTATCTTTTTAATCATTCTTTTCTGCTTTCTTTTAGTTCCTAATTATTTTAGTTTTAATAAAATACCAAAATGGCACCTAAATTTATGTTACCAATTATGTCACAACCACAAAAGTTTCCTCCGAGAATAATATAGTTTAGTATTTACAAAATATAAAAGGCATTTAATTAATGGTTTTAGCTACTGATTTAATTAGTTTAGTGCATTTAAACATTTTATAAAGACTTGGTTTCTCCACCAATATATCTTATGAATTATTTTTCACAATAAGGACATTTTAGTTTTGACTTTTGAAAACTTTAATTGTTTGACCTATTCTTGAATTTGGATTTTGAATCAGTTTTGAACTAACGCGGGATTAGTAACAGTGACCGTGGTGACGTGGCATCATTAACAGAGGGTTACTGTAGCTTGATTATCTGGGCGTCACAATGCAATACGTGCCTTGCTGCCCCTTCTGTCACTGGGAAAGGACACCGCAAGATCGAACCCAAAGCTAAGCACTTCTCCCATGGCAAGAAAAACCAATCTAGTAGGCCAAACCAAACTGATCGAAGAGACTTGCAAAGATAACCAATCATACATAAAAGAATTCATAGAAGATTCAAATATTATTCATAGATAGACTTGATCATAAACCCACAATTCATCGGTCTCAACAAACACACCGCAAAAAAGAAGAAGATTACATCGAATAGATCTCCACAAGAGAGGGGGAGAACTTTGTATTGAGATCCAAAAAGAGAGAAGAAGCCATCTAGCTAATAACTATGGACCCGAAGGTCTGAGGTAAACTACTCACACTTCATCGGAGAGGCTATGATGATGTAGAAGCCCTCCGTGATGACGGCCCTCTCTGGCGGAGCTCCGGAACAGGCCCCAAGATGGGATCTCGTGGATACAGAAAGTTGCTGCGGTGGAATTAGGTTTTTGGCTCCGTCTCTGTTCGTTTGGGGGTACGTAGGTATATATAGGAGGAAGAAGTACGTCGGTGGAGCTTCGGTGGGCCCACGAGGGTGGGGGCGTGCCTGGGGGTATAGGGCGCGCCCCCTACCTCGTGCCCACCTCGAAGCTTCCTTCGCGTAGGGTCCAAGTCTCCTGGGTCATATTCGGGAAGAAAATCACGTTCCGGAAAGGTTTATCCCGTTTGGACTCCGTTTGATATTCCGTTTCTTCGAAACACTGAAATAGGAAAAAAAACAGCAATTCTGGGCTGGGCCTCCGGTTAATAGGTTAGTCCCAAAAATAATATAAAAGTGGAAAATAAAGCCCAATATAGTCCAAAACAGTAGATAATATAGCATGGAGCAATCAAAAATTATAGATACGTTGGAGACGTATCAGGCATCCCCAAGCTTAATTCCTGCTCGTCCTCGAGTAGGTAAATGATAAAAAGAGAATTTTTGATGCGGAGTGCTACTTGGCATAATTTCAATGCAAATCTTCTTAATTGTGGTATGAATATTCAGATAAGGAAGATTCAAGACAAAAGTTCATATTGACATAGAGAATAATAATACTTTAAGCAAACCAACAAAGCAATTATGTTTTCTGAAAGTAACATGGCCAAAGAAAGTTCATCCCTACAAAATTATATCGTTTAGTCATGCTCCATTTTCGTCACACAAGAATGCTCTCATCATGCACAACCCCGATGACAAGCCAAGCAATTGTTTCATACCTTAATAATTTCAAACTCATAAACTTTCACGCAATACATGAGCGTGAGCCATGGATATAGCACTATGGGTGGAATAGAATATAATGATGGGGGTTATGTGGATAAGACAAAAAGGAGAAAGTCTCACATCAACGAGGATAATCAATGGGCTATGGAGATGCCCATCGATTGATGTTAATGCAAGAAGTAGGGATTGCCATGCAACAGATGCACTAGAGCTATAAATGTATGAAAGCTCAACAAAAGAAACTAAGTGGGTGTGCATCCAACTTGCTTGCTCATGAAGACCTAGCGCACTTGAGGAGGCCCATTGTTGGAATACACAAGCCAAGTTCTATAATGAAAATTCCCACTAGTATATGAAGTGATAACTCAAGAGACTCTCTATATGAAGAACATGGTGCTACTTTGAAGCACAAGTGTGGAAAAAACGATAGTAGTATTGCCCCTTTTTATTTCTTTTCTTTTTTTTGGTCCTTCTTTTTTTTCTTTCGGCTTTCTCTTTTTTGGGACAATGCTCTATTGAATGTTGATCATCACATTTCTATTTATTTACAACTCAATGATTACAACTCGATACTAGAACAAAGTATGACTCTATATGGATGCCTCCGGCGGTGTACCGGGATATGCAATGAATCAAGAGTGACAAGTATGAAAAAATTATGAACGGTGGCTTTGCCACAAATACTATGTCAACTACATGATCATTCTAAGCAATATGACAATGATGAATGTGTCATGATAAACTGGATGGTGGAAAGTTGCATGCAATATATCTCGGAATGGCTATGGAAATGCCATAATAGGTAGGTATGGTGGCTGTTTTGAGGAAGATATAAGGAGGTTTATGTGTGAAAGAGCGTATCATATCACGGGGTTTGGATGCACCGGCGAAGTTTGCACCAACTCTCGATATGAGAAAGGGCAATGCACGGTACCGTATAGGCTAGCAATGATGGAAGGGTGAGAGTGCGTATAATCCATGGACTCAACATTAGTCATAAAGAACTCATATACTTATTGCAAAAATCTACAAGCCATCAAAAACCAAAGTATTACGCGCATGCTCCTAGGGGGATAGATTGGTAGGAAAAGACCATCGCTCGTCCCTGACCGCCACTCATAAGGAGGACAATCAAATAACACCTCATGTTTCAAATTTGTTGCATAACGTTTACCATACGTGCATGCTACGGGTCTTGCAAACTTTAACTCAAGCACTTCTCAAATTCACAATTACTCTACTAGCATGACTTTGATATTACTACCTCCATATCTCAAAACAATTTTCAAGCATCCAACTTTTCTTAGTATTCAACACACTCAAAAGGAAGTTTCACAAATCTTGAATACCAAGCATGTTATTATTAAGCAAATTACCATGCTATTAAGACTCTCAAAATACTTTAAGTGAAGCATGAGAGATCAATAGTTTCTTTAAAACAAATCCACCACCGTGCTCTAAAAGATCTAAGTGAAGCACATAGAGCAAAATTATAGCGTTCAAAAGATATAAGTGAAGCACATAGAGCAAAACTACTTAGCTCAAAAAGATATAAGTGAAGCACATAGAGCAAAACTACTTAGCTCAAAAATATATAAGTGAAGCACATAGAGTATTCTATCAAATTCTAATTCATGTATGGCTCTCTCAAAAGGTGTGTACAGCAAGGATGATTGTGGCACACTAACAACCAAAGACCCAAATAATACAAGACGCTCCAAGCAAAACACATATCATGTTGGTGAATAAAAATATAGCTCCAAGTATATTACCGATGGAAGTGGACGAAAGAGGGGATGCCTTCCGGGGCATCCCCAAGCTTTGAATTTTTGGTGTCCTTGGGAGTAATAATCCTGATATCTTATTTATATTTTTCTGAGTTTGTATAAACTTTTTATGAAGTTTCCAAATAATGGTCAAAGTTGTTAGAACATTCTTAACAAGATGATACGAGCTCAGAAAAATGCAAATAAGATATCTGGATGTTCAGAAAACATCACCTACATTTGCATGTAATTTTTATTCATGAAAAAAATATTGTATATACTTTTTTATTTTTAATAATGTTAATAACATTAATTACCTCATGTAGTTTAAAGGGTGCTTTTGTCCTGAATCCAAATGATATGCACATAATGGTAATGTTTATCTGAACATTTTGATATCTTATTTGCATTTTTCTGAGTTCATATGAATTAGTTATGAAATTTCAAAGTTTTGGTCAAACGGTCAAAGGGCATTCGAGGGACCACGACGGAAAATGTAAGGGCAAAACTGAGCAAGCTCGAAAAGTAAGGGAAAAACCCGTGGGTAGGAACCAACTAGGGGGGAAATGCAATTGTCCCTTTAAAGAAATTTAAGTGATTTTCTAGCCATTTAATGACCGTAATTCAAATTTGAACTACATGTACATGCAACAGCTAACCATAACGGTTTGAAAAGTCATATTTGTGTACTTGTGTGCGAGTTAAGTCAATGTGTAGTAAATTAGAAGGAATTTTCAAACATATTGGTCTTACGACACGGACACGTACATGCGTGGAGTGCCATGGCATTTAAATTCCAAAAATAAAAAATGATCAGAAAAACATCAAACCTTGCTTGATGTAATGTCATTGCCACCAAGATGATGTGGCAAAAAAATTGCCATGTTTGACGAAAGTTTGGACACACCCCTCACAAACCGGAGCAACTCAATAGAAGGCTTATGGTTCCGAGAGGGAGCAATGCATGTTTGATGACGAACGGGAGATAACTTCCTCTTACGGCCTTCAATTTTTTTGTACGTTAACGTGCACTAATACAACTGTCATGTGAAAAATTGAAAACATTCAGGGGTCATTTGACTTTTTAAAGATTATTTTAAGTGATTTTCTAGCTATTTAATAACCATAATTCAAATTTGAACTACATCTACATGCGAGGACTAACCATAATAGTTTTAAAAATCATATTTGTGTACTCGTGTGCGATTTAATTCCATGTGTAGTAAATTAGAAGGAATTTTCAAATATATTGGTCTCACGACATGGACACATGCATGGAGTGCCATGGCATTTTAATTCCAAAAAATAAAAAAATGATCAGAAAAACATGAAACCTTGCTTGATGTAATATTATGCCACCAAGATGATGTGGTAAAAAAATTGGCCTGTTTGACGAAAGTTTGGACACACACCCCTCATAAACCGGAGCAACTCACTAGAAGGCTCGTGGTTCCGAAAGGGAACAATGCATATTTTTTGACGAACGGGAAATATATTCCTCTTACGGCCTTCAAATTTTTTCTATGTTTATTAATGTGCACTAATAGAGCTGTCATGTGAAAAATTGGAAAATTTCAGGGGTCATTTGACCTTTCAAAGACATTTAAGTGATTTACTAGTCATTTAATGACCATAATTAAAATTTGAACTACATCTACATGCAACGGCTAACCATAACGGTTTGAAAATCATATTTGTGTACTTGTGTACGAGTTAATTCCTTGTGCAGTAAATTAGAAGGAATTTTCAAACATATTGGTCTCACGGCATGGACACATGCATGGAGTGCCATGGAATTTAGTTTCAAAAAATTGGAAAATGATCAGAAACACATGAATCATTGCTTGGTTTAATGTCATGCCACCAAGATGATGTGGTAAAAAAATTGGCCTGTTTGACGAAGGTTTGGACACACCCTTCACAAACCGGAGCAACTCACTAGAAGGATCCTGTTTCCGAGAGGCAACAATGCATGTTTGATGATGAACGGGAGATAGCTTCCTATTACGGCCTTCAAATTTTTTCTACGTTTAACGTGCAGTACTACAACAGTCATGTGAAAATTTGGAAAATTCTTGGGGTCATTTAACCTTTTAAAAGACAATTAAGTGATTTTCTAGCCATTTAATGACCGTAATTCAAATTTGAACTACATCTACATGCAACGGCTAACCACAATGGTTTGAAAAACCATATTTTTATGTACTTGTGTGCGAGTTAAAAAATCATCAGAAAATATAAAAATTTGGTGTTTAAAAAAGAAAATGTAAAGATCTCGCAAGACAAACGCCCCCACACGATTGGCACTCTATTTTGTGGCTCGAGATTTGGTAGGTGAGTGGCGGGGGTCATTAATCAGACACGGTTCTGTATTGAAACCGTCAGCTATTAAGTTCACACACGGCTTTGCTGTGGGAATCGTGTGTAATTCAAACTATAGTACTCGTAAATTCCTGCGACCAGTGTGTACTGTTCCCGTCGATCTACATTCTGGCCGCCAATAAATACTACCTTGCTCGCGTCGTCTCGCCTGCATTCTCATCTACATCCTTCCCTCGCTCGCCCTCTCTCTATCTCTCTCAAATCTCTGCCATGGCGCCGCCGGTCTGCCCATGCGCCGATGAGGAGTCGCCGCCCCCCGAGGACGCTCACTCGAATAGCTGCTACGAGGATCCCTACGCGTGGACGGACGAGGTTGCGCCGGACCCCTGAACTTTGGATTGGTTTTGGGGCCAGTACAATCTTTGTTTGTGGAAGTCGCTGCCGCCGGCTTAGAAAGCCATGTAAGTAGCATTCAATAAGGAGATGGCGAAGGAGGAAGGCAGGTACCAGGCGGCCTGTGAAGCCCGTTAGGCAACCTGGAAAAAGGAGGTGGCAGAGTTTTGGGGGTGGGCGCGTCATCGTGCAGAGGAGGTGTACGAAGACGGGTACTTCGTGAGGAAGGTCGAAGGCGTTGGGCGCCTCATCGTTGCGTGGAGGTGCGCAGATAAGCTCCAGCGTGCCACCAACGAGGAGCTCTGGTGCGCGCCCAATGAAATGGCAAGATCGTTCGCGCTCATCCGCTAGCAAGAGGCATATCGGTACGTCAAGCGCTGCGAGGCGGAGTACTGCCTCCGTACTGGAAAGATACCGCGCACCAGGGAGCTGTCGGCGAGGGGCTGCCGGAATACTGGCCCCAGGAGGGATTCTTAGTTTTAGTATTGTTCATTTTCAATTTTATGCATTGTACCTAGTAGTTAAGTATCATCACGTATATGTGATGATATTATATATATATATTCTATGAAGAAAACTAATGAACAATTTTATGAATTCCATGTTCTATCTGTTTTTGTATACTAATTTGAATCTAGTTGTAATCATCCACATATACAGAATGGAAAGCGTATATACACACATTGAAACAGAACATATAAGAACGGAAAACAGAGGGCACACATTGAAACAGAGCAATGAACAGAGCAATACTATGATTGTTGTGAATACATAGCTATCCACGTCGAAATGACTCAACAAAATAAAACGCGTCCATGAGACCATGACCAACAGCCCTTGCCTACGGTAGCTCTTGGCTCTGCCTGAACTCGTGTAGACATTCGTCCAAGCGGTCGACACGCTCGCGGTACATCTGGAGCGCGATCTCCGGCTCCAAGTTGGCTATTTTATCGGAGATCACCAGCTTGAGGATGCAACGGCCATGTTCCTCTACTGCACCCAGGTGGACACCAGGGCCAAGGAGGCGCTCGAGCCTACTGACCAGCGCGTTGGCATCGAGCGGGCCGCGGACAAGGCAAACGACGCTACTCATGCAAACGGCGTGGCCGGCGTCCAGTGCAAGTACGGCACGGCCGGCCTCTGGTGGAAGTGCGGCGCAGAGGGCCTCGGCCCACTCCTGGCGAGGAATGGGGTACTGAAGGGACGTGTACCCAACTGCGACGTCCTGTCAACAGCAGGCAAGCGCCGATGGATCCGCTCTTGCTGTGCGGCGCACCACGCCTCTCGCTCTGCGGCGCTCCAACATCTCGATGTGGGCGAGCCACAACCTATCGGCGCGGACGCACCTAGCTTGCTATGAGGCGCGCCATCGATCATGTTGTGCAGCGAGCTGCAGCCTCTCGACGCTGACATGCCTATCTTGATCCACGACGATAAAGCGCCATGCGCCAAGGGTCTGCTCAACCCTGGCGATGACGCGCATCACAGCGTCGTCCATCGCGTTGCCGGGGAGAGCCTCGCCCTCGACGGGCCATGGCGCCTAGTTGTTTTACTTGTCGGTGAGGTTGATGTCAGAGGTGGCGCTTTGGTGGGTTGACATGCTTGGAAAAGGTGGATGTGCTGCAGGTTGCGTTTGTTGCCTCTGTGTGTCTCGCGCCACCTAGGTTTATGCGTAATACCGCCGGGTGGTAGGAAATCGGTAAGGAAATGGTGGCGTGTTCATAAAATGCCATCAATTAATGGAAACTTAGAATAGAAGGAACATCGAGCTAGCACAAGAAGTAGATGATGATTAGATGATCGTTTATCCTAGTTAATTATGCATGTAATGGTTTACTTTGGTGTGTGGAAATGCCATGTGTGTACTAGCCACCTATGTAATTGGATGTTTGTCGCGTATTACACACATCTTGTTTATGTGAAACATTTCTGTTCTCTTGGCTCAACACAAACATTTTATCAGAATGAGCTGTATGCCCTCCATTACACACACTTTAATCTAGTTGAACCATTTCTGTTGTGTTGCCTAATCGAAAACAATTCATCCGAGTGAACCGTATGCCGTATATCGCACACACCTTGATCTGGCTGGCCGTTTCTGTTGTGTTGTCTAATCACAAACAGTTCATCCGAGTGAACTGTAAGCTGTATATCGCACACGCCTTCATCTGGTTGCCCGTTTCTTTTGTTTTGCCACATCACAAACATTTAATTGAACTGAACCGTATGCCCTGCACCGCACATGCAACTAAATTTTGAACTGTGTTTGATGCAGCTGTCATCGCAAACGTTTTGCACCTTTTTTGACGGGGTTTTTACACCATCGTTTGCAATTAATCCATCGCACACAGTTTCGTCAAAGGGTCTCTGATCATAGTGTCGCATTAGCAGCAACCTGCAGTAGGGATTCCACATATTTGGAGAGTGTTAATCATGAAATTTTTGATAGCAGAGGGTTTGGAGAGGTCATGGCTTTTGTTGATGTTAATCCCACTATCTTGGATGATTATAAGACTTTTATGGATGTGGATCATGAATAGAATATTTTATATGATAGCTATATTGTTGAATTTTATTATGATCCTAGGTGTAATTATTATGAGAGAGGAAAATATGGTTGTAGAAATCTTCATGTTACTAAATTGCCTCTCGTTATGTTGAGATTGTTAATGTTTATTCTTCTCCCATGGATATGCTAGATAATTCTTGTCTTGACAGCTTGTTTGCCTATAAAATGCCTATGCATAGGAAGTATGTTAGACTTAAATGTGTTTGTCACATGCTACATGATGCTCTCTTTGTGTTTCAATTATTATCTTTCTTGTGAGCATCAATAAACTTTCAAGCCTATCTTAATGGCTATAAAGAAAGCACTTGCTAGGAGACAACCCAATATTTTTTCTTTTCTGTTCTGGTGTGTTTGCACAATTAAGCTTCTGTTATGATAGTGTTTTTATGTTTTAATTAGTGTTTTTGTGCCAAGTAATGCCTTTATAATAGTTTGGGTGATAGTTGATTCGATCCAGTTGGAAAACGGAAACTTTTACATCCAGTAGCAGAATTTTTAAAAATCACCTATGCAACAAAAAATTCTTAATTTTTTACACAAATTGACATACAAATTGCTTATGTTGTCCTAATTTTTCAGAGTTTTTGAGTTACAGAAGTATCATTAAAGTACATGTTACTACAGACTGTTCTATTTTTGACAGATTCTGTTTTTGTT
>NC_041382.1:503772403-503844463 GCF_002162155.2 Triticum dicoccoides | reverse complement strand
ACATTAGGTATAATGCCAATAATAAAATATGAATGGCTTTGCAACAATACTTAAAGTGGTGATTTGCTTTATTATACTAACGGATCTCACGAAGGTTTAAGTTTTGTGTGATTGAAGTTTTCAATTTTTGGGTGAGATCACGACGGATGAAGGAATAAGGAGTGAAAATATCCTAAGCTTGAGGATGCCCATGGCACCACAAGGTAATACTCAAGTATATCCAGGCAACTAAGCTTGGGGATGTCCCGGAAGGCATCCTCTCTTTCTTCTAATTACTATCGGTAATTTTACGTGGAGCTATATTTTTATTCGTCACATGTCATGAGTTTTGCTTGGAGTGTCTTGTATTATATGAGTCTTTGCTTGTTTTGCTTTTTAGTTTGCCACAATCATCCTTGTTGGAGACACCTATTTGAGAGAGCCATAATGATTGAGGGAGTCCTGGATTAGGGGGTCTCCGAACAGCCGGATTATATCCTTTGGCCGGACTATTGGACTATGAAGATACAAGATTGAAGACTTCGTCTCGTGTCCGGATGGGACTCGACTTGGCTTGGAAGGCAAGCTAGGCAATACGGATATGGATACCTCCTCCTTTGTAACCGACCTTGTGTAACCCTAACCCTCTCCGGTGTCTATATAAACCGGAGGGTTTTAGTCCGTAGGACGACAACAACTACAACATACAATCATACCATAGGCTAGCTTCTAGGGTTTAGCCTCTCCGGTCTCGTGGTAGATCTACTCTTGTACTACCCATATCATCAATATTAATCAAGCAGGACGTAGGGTTTTACCTCCATCAAGAGGGCCCGAACCTGGGTAAAACATTGTGTCCCCTGCCTCCTGTTACCATCCGCCTTAGACGCACAGTTCGGGACCACCTACCCGAGATCCGCCGGTTTTGACACCGACATTGGTGCTTTCATTGAGAGTTCCTCTGTGTCGTTGCCGTTAGGCTTGATGGCTCCTACTATCATCGATGGCGATGCATTCCAGGGTGAGACTTTTCTCCCCGGAAAGATCTTCGTGTTTGGCGGCTTTGCACTGCGGGCCAATTCGCTTGGCCATCTGGAGCAGATTGAAAGTTACGCCCCTGGCCACCAGGTCAGGTTTGGAAGCTTAAACTACACGGCCGATATCCGGGGAGACTTGATCTTCGATGGATTCGAGCCTCTGCCTTGTGCGTCACGTAGTCACGATGAGTACGATTTAAATCTACCATCGGATAGTGTTCAAGAGATCGCATAGGCAGCCGCTCCGACCCTCAATTCGGAGCCAGGTGCGCCTTCCGTGGACGGGTGGATGGACCCCGCCACGGAGGCCTTACCCTCAGTGGTGATCGAGCCAAACATCGACCTTACCTTGTACGAGAGCCGTGCTGTTAAACTGCCGGATCCTTCTCCGGCCACGGACTCCGAACCGCCTGCGCCCATTCCTGTCGAATCTGATTGGGCACCGATCATGGAGTTTACCTCCGCGGATATTTTTCAGCACTCGCCCTTTGGCGACATACTGAACTCATTAAGGTCTCTCTCCTTGTCAGGAGGATCCTGGCCGAACTATGTCCGACAGGACTGGGATGCGGACGACGAAGAAATTCGAGGCCCACCCACCACCCACTTAGTAGCCACTGTCGATGACTTAACTGACATGCTCGACTTCGACTCCGAAGACATCGCTGGTATGGACGACGATGCAGGAGGCGAAGAGGAACCACCGCCCACAGGGCACTGGACAACCACCTCATCATACGATATATACATGGTGGATACACCCAAAGAAGGCAATGGCGACGAGATAATGGAGGATGACCCCTCCAAGAAGCAACCCAAGCGCCGACGTCAGCGGCGCCGCTCTAAGTCCGGCCAAAGCAAAAGTGGTGATACCGGCACAAGCGATAATAATACTCCGGATAGTGCCGAAGACAACAACAATCCCCTCCAGCAAGATTTTGAGCAAGAGGATGGAGGAGCCAGCCCTCCTGGGAGAGCGGCGGATGGAGAAGAGGAGGATGATAATTACATGCCCCCCTCCGAAGACGAGGCAAGCCTCGGCAACGACGAATTCGTTGTGCCAGAGGATCCCGTCGAACAAGAGCGCTTCAAACGCCGGCTTATAGCCACGGCAAATAGCCTTAAGAAAAAGCAGCAGCAGCTTCAAGCTGATCAGGATCTGCTAGCTGACAGATGGACTGAAGTCCTCGCGGCCGAGGAATATAAACTCGAGCGCCCCTCCAAGAGTTACCCAAAGTGCAGGTTGCTACCCCGACTGGAGGAAGAAGTGTATGATAGGGCTGATCGGCCACCTCGTGGCCGCGATAGAGAGGCATTCCAGCCAGAAACTCAGCCTCCACCCCGACGCCATTCAAATAAAAAGGCATGGGGAGATACGCCAGACATGCGAGACATATTGGAGGACAAAGCAAAGCATGCAAGATCGATCTATGGATCACGAGGGCACGCCACTCTACGAGACGATAAACGTCACATCAGATACAGTAAAAGCAAATCCGGCAGGGCCGAACACAGCGGGCAAGACCCATTCGAGCTGCGTCGCGATATAGCCCAATACAGAGGCGCCGCACACCCCTTATGCTGCACAGACGAAGTAATGGATCATCAAATCCCAGAAGGTTTCAAACCTGTAAATACTGAATCATACGAAGGCACAACAGATCCCACAGTATGGATCGAGGATTTCCTCCTCCACATCCACATGGCCCACGGTGATGATTTACACGCCATCAAATACCTCCCACTAAAGCTCAAGGGACCAGCGCGGCATTGGCTTAACAGCTTGCCAGCCGAGTCCATCAGCTGTTGGGAAGATCTGGAAGCCACATTCCTCGACAACTTTCAGGGCACTTATGTGCGGCCACCAGATGCAGATGACTTGAGCCACATAATTCAGCAGCCAGAAGAATCGGCCAGGTAATTCTGGACTCGGTTCCTAGCAAAGAAAAATCAAATTGTTGACTGTCCGGATGCAGAGGCCCTAGAGGCTTTCAAACACAACATCCGCGACAAATGGCTAGTCCGGCACCTTGGTCAGGAAAAGCCAAAATCTATGGCAGCCCTCACGACACTCATGACCCGCTTTTGTGCGGGAGAAGACAGTTGGCTGGCTCACAGTAATAACATATCAAAGAACCATGGTACCTCGGATACCAAGGACGGCAATAGCAAGTCACATCGCAACAAACATAAGTGCCGCATTTACAGCGATAATACCGAGGATACGACAGTCAATGCCGGATTCAAAGGCTCTAAACCTGGTCAGCGGAAAAAGCCATTCAAACAAAGTACGCCGGGTCCGTCCAGCTTGGACCGTATACTCGATCGCTCGTGTCAAATACACGGCACCCCAGAAAAGCCAGCCAATCACACCAACAAGGATTGTTGGGTGTTCAAGCAGGCCGACAAGTTAATTGCCGAAAATAAGGACAAGGGGCCACATAGCAATGACGAGGAGGAGCCCCGGCAGCCACACACCGGAGGACAGAAGAGGTTTCGCCCACAAGTGCAGACGGTGAACATGATATACGCAACCCACATCCCCAAGAGGGAGCGGAAGCGTGCGCTCAGGGACGTATATGCGTTGGAGCCAGTCGCCCCAAAGTTCAACCCATGGTCCTCCTATCCGATCACTTTCGGTCGCAGGGACTATCCCACTAGTATCCGTCATGGCGGATTCACTGCACTGGTTCTGGACCCAATCATTGATGGATTTCACCTCACTCGAGTCCTTATGGATGGCGGCAGCAGCCTGAACCTGCTTTATCAGGACACATTATGCAAAATGGGTATAGACCCCTCAAGGATCAAACCCACAAAAACGACCTTCAAAGGCGTCATTCCAGGCGTAGAGGCCCATTGCACAGGCTCAATTACACTGGAAGTGGTCGTCGGATCCCCGGATAACTTCCGAAGCAAAGAGTTAATCTTCGATATAGTCCCGTTCCGCAGTGGTTATCATGCACTGCTCGGGCGAACCGCATTTGCGAGATTCAATGCGGTACCACATTATGCATACCTCAAGCTCAAGATGCCAGGACCTCGCGGGGTTATTACAGTCAATGGAAACACATAGTGCTCTCTCCGAACAAAGGAGCACACTGCGGCCCTCGCAGCAGAAGCGCAAAACAGCCTCTCAAGGAAATCTACCAGTTCGGCGTTTCAAGGCCCGGACACCTTCAAGCGCGCTCGGAGCAATCGGCAAATAGACCGCCTGGCGCGATCTGAGCTCGCGTAGCAATGTGGCCCCCACCCCAGTCCCAGCCAAACGGTGAAGCTCGTGCCACGCGTACATAATTACGCATTAAAAATACCATGGGCACAGGTGGGGAGGGGGGGCACACTACGGCACGCCCCAAGACGCGGCTTAAACCACACTAGGAGCTTCCCGTTTGGTTATTTTTCTCTTTTTCAGGCCTTAATCTCTGGAAACCCTGTCCGGCAGCAGTATTGCCAAACACACGATGCAGCAACCAAGGAGGCAGACAACTACGTCACACCATGGAATTCCCAGGTGGATTACAATAACGAGCAAAATATTTGATTTAATACTATTCCTCAGCTTTCCCTTGGAAAGGACATAGTCCCACTCTTTGCTTATCGCACTATCTGTATCATTCTGCTTTAACGCACCTTTTTGAATAAACAATGCATAACATGTAACGCCCCAAGACCGATGTGTCAGGTGTGCTCCAGTTATTCGCTTTTGTTGCCTTGTTATTGCTTGCATGTCATGCATTGCGTATCATGTCATCATGTGCATTTCATTTGCATACATGTTCGTCTCATGCATCCGAGCTTTTCCCCCGTTGTCTGCTTTGCAATCCGGCGCTCCTATGTCACCCGGTGTCCCGTTCTACCTGTTTTCGTGTGCGGGTGTTAAACGTTTTCGGATTGGACCGAGACTTGTCATGCGGCCTTGGTTTACTACCGGTAGACCGCCTGTCAAGTTTCGTGCCATTTGGACTTCGTTTGATACTCCAACGGTTAACCGAGGGACCGAAAAGGCCTCGTGTGTGTTGCAGCCCAACACCCACATAAACCCCCTCCATCATCTCGGTCGTTCGATCACGATCGCGTGGCCGAAAACAGCACCTCATTTGGACTCTCCTAGCTCCCTCTACCTATAAATATGTGGCCTCCCCCGAAAATTCCACGGTACAAACCCTAGATCTCTCCTCTCCGTGCCGCCGGACAAATTTCCCACCGCCTGGACATGTCCGCCGCCGCCTTCGCCCAATCCGGAGCCGACAAGTGTCCACCCGCGCCCAATGAGGGGCCGCCACCTGTAGCCGCCGCCGTCCCCGCGCCGCCGGGCCCGAGACGCCCAGATCCGGCCCGCTCGCCCCGGATCCGCCGCGCCGCCCTCCCGTCCAAGCCGCGCCGTCCGCCCCGCCGTCTTCTTCGCGTCCGATCGCCGGAGTTGCTCCGCTCCACCAGATCTCCGTCGCCGCGCTGCTGCTCCTCCTTCGTCGCGCCTTGCTCTGCCGCCACCGCGCAACGCCGCGCCGCTCGAGCTCGCCGGCCGACGCCGTCCGCCGTGGCACGCCGCCCGGCCACCGCCTCCATTCGCCAGCGTCGACCGCCGCCATCTCCCACCACCGCATCACCGACGCAAGCGCCGCCCCGCCGCCATCCTTTTTCGCCTTTGCCTCGCCGGAGAAGATCCACCTCGCCGGAGTTCGAAGTCCACCCAGATCCGGGGAGTGGGATGAGATCCACCACTCCCCCGAACCAAACGCGCGCCCTCGTCCCAGATCCACCCCGTCCCGGAACCGCTCCGTCCTGCGTTGACTTTTCGCGGAGGTAAAATATCCAACAAGTCCCCGAAATTTCCAGATTCATATGCCTCTTTTCATCATGTCATAATTCATCATCCGTGGCTCTGATTCATGCGTGTAGCATATCAAAACCTTCGTCTCGACGAGTACAACATTTCATCTCATTGCATCATTTTCATTTGAGCTCATCTTGATGCCCGAAATGTCGTTGGAAGAGGGCTATGTGAGTATTTTGTTAGATCTGTTTCAGCAAATAGATATTTGTCATTTTTGCCATGTTTAATGTGTGCATGCTATGACCCTGAGCTCTACATGCATTTTGTTATATGTCATGCCATCTTTACAGTGGTGCTTACCATGTATTTTTTTGATATGTGTGGTGACTAGCACAAGCTTGCAAAGTAGCGTAATCGGTATTGCTGATTTCAGGGACTTAGAATTCCACTAAGTCCTTGTCCTGATTTTGTCGTTATGCCATATGTTCATGTTGTTTCCTAGTTTATCTGTGCCTCTTTTGAGGATGATCAGTAAGGAGGTTTTGTTAATATTGTGGTTCTCTATCCATCCGTGTCTTTGTTTGCATTTATGGAGCACCCTAAGTTGAGTCAGTCGAGCTCTACTTTTGCTATATCGTGAATCCTGGCAGATTATTGACTTGTTAGCAATTTTGCCGAGGATGTTGCTATTGATCCGTGCATGCTATGTTGTTGTTGTTCTTGCCATGTCTAGCTTCTAGGACATGTATTCTTGATGGTTGTATGCTTAGTTTGTCATGCCATGCTCTGTAGTGAGTGCATCGAGCTCGTAAACATGCCTACTCGTTAACTGATTTGCATGCTCCAGTTTTTCACCAAGTCTGAATCTGTTTATGTTTTTGCCATGTCCACATGCTTGCAATTGTATTTTCTGATCCCTTTTGGCTCAAGGTCACTAAGGGACTTTTGTTAAGTGCTTTGAGTAGCTTCATGCCATGCCTTGCTTTGCCATGTTAAGTTCATGTAGCATATAGTTTTCATGCTCTAAAGTGTGCTTCCTGATGATAAATTCCAGACTTGTGTTAATTTCACCAAGTCTGAAACCTGTTATCATTTGCACTTTTGTCATGCTTGTTTGAACCTGTTAATGGATGAATTAGCCGTAGCTCAGTGTTCATCTTTTGTCAAGCATCTTGAGTGGATCCCTGCCATGTATTTTGTTTCCATGTTTGAGTGCTGTAGCATATTTATCTTGTTGCATTTGGTTGGTCACTTGCTGATTATTGCAGACCGGTGCCATATTTGTTTTGCTTGCCATTTCCAAACCGTGCATCTGATTCCGGTGATCTTTATATCGATTTCAACCGAAATCACCTCACCTTTCCAGTGGCACTCTTGGATTTCCAAGTTGAGGCCAGGTCCAATCATTCCTTTGCAAATCATGCATATGCATCGCATACCGCATCCCGCATATCTTACTGTGTTCATGTGTTGGTTGTTTACCATGTTGTGTGCTTCTTTCCGGTGTTGCTTCTTCGGGTTGGTTCCGTTAACGTTGCGTTTGTGAGGAACCGTTCGTCTACGTCCGTTTGTCTTCTCTATGGACTCGTTCTTCTTCCTTGCGGGATCTCAGGCAAGATGACTGTCGGTGTCAAAACCGGCGGATCTCAGGTAGGGGGTCCCGAACTGTGCGTCTAGGCCGGATGGTAACAGGAGGCAAGGGACACGAAGTTTAACCCAGGTTCGGGCCCTCTCGATGGAGGTAAAACCCTACGTCCTGCTTGATTAATATTGATGATATGGGTAGTACAAGAGTAGATCTACCACGAGATCAGAGAGGCTAAACCCTAGAAGCTAGCCTATGGTATGATTGTTGTTGTGTATGTTGTCATACAGACTAAAACCCTCCGGTTTATATAGACACCGGAGAGGGTTTGGGTTACACAAAGTCGGTTACAATGGTAGGAGATCTGTATATCCGTATCGCCAAGCTTGCCTTCCACGCCAAGGAAAGTCTCTTCCGGACACGGGACGAAGTCTTCAATCTTGTATCTTCATAGTCCAGGAGTCCGGCTGAAAGTATAGTCCTACTATACGAACACCCCCTAATCCAGGACTCCCTCAGTAGCCCCCGAACCAGACTTCAATGACGATGAGTCTGGCGCGCAGATTTCCTTTGGCATTGCAAGGCGGGTTCTCCTCCAAATTTCGTGTACCTGTTGAATAAAGTCCGGTTTCTTGTAAATGTTGCACTCCTTGGCTTCTACACCCAATAATGGTCGTCTCCCATGTGTCAAACGAATATGAAAAGTCCGAGTGTTTTTTCATTCACACCCCTAGCCACGTAAATGAGCTGCCCATTTAAGGGGACGAGGATTTAGATCGAAATCACTTTTCCCCCCTTCGCGAGTGTTCATCAGAGCGCATCCGACAAAGGTCCATTCCACCATGGCCAGCCATCACAACTCCTCCTCTCGCCCTTCCAGCCCTCAGCCTGGATATTGGGAGATATGCTCCGTCCCGCATAGCGAGCTAGTGACGCTCCAGACCTAGGGATTTCTCCCCCCGGCCTATATGATCCCGGTTCGACCCGGTCTTGCCATCTATAACGGTGGAAAGCAAGCGAAGAATGCCCCTAATCCCTCCAAAGGAGAGCGGGTATGTCCGGTCCCTTATTTAATAAGAGGGCTCGGATTTCCAATCCATCCATTTCTCCGGGGGCTGCTAGAGTTCTACGGCCTCCAGCTACACAATCTCACGCCTGCCTCTGTATTGCATATCGCGGGCTTCGTAGCCCTCTACGAGCTGTATTTGGGTGTTGAGGCTCATTTCGGGCTATGGAAAAGGTTATTCTGCCTCGTGCCCCGCTCGAAGGAGGGGTCAATGTATCAAGTGGGCGGAGCCGAAGTGTGGCGCATTGCCGGGAGCGGATATCTATCCGGAACCCCAAAGAAGGCGTCCAAAGACTGGCCTTCGGAATGGTTTTACATAGAGGACATCCCGCTGCCGGATCCTGTTCGGATCGGCCTCCCTGAGTTTGACAATGCTCCCTTAAAGAAGTGCCTAAGCTGGCGTCCACGGAGCCCTCAGAGGGAAAGTGACAGGGACATCATTTACCTGATGGGCCAAATAAGATTGTTAGCCCATTCCGGACTGACCATGATCGGGGTTATGGCCGAATGCATCATGCGGGGGGTGCAGCCGCTTCAGTATAGAAGCCACCCCATGTGGGACTTCAACGGGGAGGACGACGCCACCCGCTACGGCAGTAAGGGGCCGGATTCCGCTGCCGCTCTACTAAAGATCTTGTCCACTTTGTATAAGGGAGAAGAGGAGGAATTTCTCCGCATCAACCCATAGGGTGGATTCTCTATGCACAATCCCCCAAGCTGGGTAAGCGGGCGCATTTACTTGCCTATCCGTTTTGTATTCCCATTGTTAAATATTCAGTCTAACGACTTCAACGCAGGAACTGCGCCGGGCTGTTAAGGAAATAAACTCGAGGACCCAGGAAGGTCCCTCGATCCGGCCTCTCAAGAGGATACGGACATATCTGTGGAGCTGATTGATGGAGTGTTCCATCAATTGAGCAAGGACAACGCCTTGGTGGCCATTATGGCTGATTACCCAGGGCTAATCCTGGCCTCCCAGGTAACTGAGACCGAAGTCCCAGTACCCCGAATAGGTGTCCGCCCTCTCGCGTTTTCGGTTTCGTGATTACAACCGAGCTTTGCAGGGGAGGTTTTTGAGACGGGAGGCCGAACCTGCGGTGGCAAGCCAACGAGGGGCCGCAGGGCCCCGTGGGCGGAAAAGAAGTGCAGTCCGGACCGAGGCGTCAGCGCAAAGGTATGGCGCGCCCCCTTATCCCAGGTGTTACACCTGCGAGGCATATTAACACTCGTGCTCTCTTCAGGACAAAGAGACCTCGCCGGACTATTCCCGGAGAGGCTGCCAATCGCGCCTCCACCAGCCAGGCTCCAAAGCCTGGTCCGGAGGCGGAGGCGAACACAAGGCGCGCACCGGACGCTCCTCCGATGGAGGATGTGGACATGTTGTCTGCCACCAACTCTGAGGTGGAGAGTGCCATTAACCACAGGCGCCGCCGGACAACTCTTCGTGACGCTTGTTTCTCCCAAGAGGCATTAGTTGCCTTTAATTCGGGAGATGCGTACCTCCGTGCCGCTCAAAATGGTCTAGCCAGAGCCACGGAGCAATATGTAAAAGACATACGGGTAAGAAAATTTTGGTAATTATGTATATATATATATATATATATATATATATATATATATATATATATATATATATATACCAGTAGCCCCCGAGACTCGAAACAGTTAGAATAACTGATTTAAGGATCATTTGTTATGCAGGTTCTTACCGAAAAGAATTCCCTACTGTCCAAGGAGCTGCAAGAGTGCAAAGCCCAACTTGAGGCCGCACTAGCCGCGGCAGGGGAGCCCAAGGAGACCCCCTCTGGTAATATACACTTCGAAAGTATTTTGCGAAGCACGGTGTGGTTGTGAATCTGACAAATGAAATTGCAGATGGCGCCGGATTGAATCCGGAAAGGCAACACCTCCTACGCCAGCTAAAGGCTGGTGAGAAGGTGTTGACAAAGGTGAGGAGGGAGAAGAACGATCTCCAAGATGCCAACACCAAGCTGGGCATCGAGCTGAAAGATGTTCGTGCCCAGCTGTCAGACTCCGTTAAGGAGAATCAGCGCTTCGGCGCGGCATATTTAGTAAGTGCTTGAACGAAGTTTTGAAAGAAAGTTCAGCGGGGAAGTCGTCTAACAGAGCAATGGCTGTAGGTGTGCTAACAGGTCCTCCTACAGAGGAGATGCCCGGTTCTACGGGTGACCTTCTTCCCGAGCTCGCGCAACTGCTCGATCGAGTTCGGCAGGCGATGCAAGGCGTCACCCATGCCCTGTGGCCATCCATCTCCATGCTTGAAGGTCTTGGAGAGCTTGCAGAGAAGCTAAAGGGAGCACGGCAGTGCTTCCGATTGTGGAAGATATCGGCATGCCGTCAAGGCGCTAGGGAGGCCTGGGCCATGGTGAAGACGCAGTACACAAAGGCTGACCCCAAGCACATGGCCGAGGTCGGTCCTGTGGGGCCCGATGGGAAGGAGATCCCTTTAAGCTTAGTGTACGGCCAAGTAGAATTGGCCGCAAAGTATTCCCAGCAGGACTGTAAATTAGACAGCCTGTTAGATGGTATTGAAGAGGAATACAATCAGTCAAAATGACTATGTAATGAATTGACATTTATAATGCCTTCTAGCCGGATTGTAGATCGTTTGTCATGGCTGACCTTTTCGCTTCAGCTTCGGGACCTAACGGTCCGGAGTGTGTCTGAATTCCCATGCGGTTATATAAGAACCGGGGAATGCATGGAGACCAGGCGTAGGGGTCATTAGTGCGTGAACAGACAAGTGCCCGACTAGTTATGTTATATTACATGGTTAGTAAGAAACATCTTCTAGGGAGAATAGTTCCGTTAGGGGTTCCTTTCCCTGGGAGGCATGCCCTAAAGTGCATGCCTATTCCGCGAAAAAGACGCGGGGAAAAAAGCATCTGGGGGTGCATGAATAAATATATAAATGAAAATATCATCTTTTAGGTCACCGACCGAATATTCCCTTAAGAACGCTAGCTTTCGGCTTCACCCAGTCTGAGGTACACATCCGGCTGATCCGGCACTAACAATTGCAGAGGTGCTCCCTTTACCGCCTAGCCGAACAATCGGGAACATAGGGGTAAGCACATGAGCCAAGCAACCCAGCTTGGCCAAAACTTAAGTCATATCGATGCATATAATGGTGAAGTAAAGGGTACATGCGGAAGTGTAACACATGTGTTGGGCATGAAGCCCGTATAAATAAGCTTCTGTTAAAAGAAGCCCCCAGGTTTAATGAGTGCGAATAGCACGTCATTTGATGAGCCTTTAAAGGCTATAAGAGAAAGGAAAGGGAGAAGGAGTGAAATGTAAGATAGACAGTATATAAAAAATGGACAGAGGAAGGAGACGAACACAGAGTCCAGTGCTAGGCATAGAATCTTCGGAGACGGGCTGCGTTCCATGGGTTCGGCTCGAGTCGGTTATCCGATGCGTCCCGCAGGCGGTACGCTCCACCAGTCAGGACTTGGTCGATTATGAAGGGACCTTCCCACTTGGGCTTGAGTTTGTCCTTTTTCTTGTCCGGCAGGCGTAGAACTAGTTTGCCAACGTTGTAATTTTTGGCCCGTACTTCTCTGCTTTGGTATCTTCGAGCCTGCTGTTGATAGAATGCGGAATGGGCTTTTGCCACATCACGCTCCTCCTCCAATGCGTCCAAGTTGTCCTGCCGATCAAGCTCGGCTTCTCTTTCTTCGTACATGCGCACTCGAGGTGAGTCATGAATTATGTCACAAGGCAAAACTACCTCTGCGCCGTACACCATAAAGAATGGTGTGTATCCGGTGGTGCGATTCGGCGTTGTCCGCAGCCCCCAGAGTACGGAATCGAGCTCCTCTACCCAGTGCGTGTTAGATTCCTTGAGGGACCGCACTAATCTGGGTTTGATGCCGCTCATGACAAGACCATTTGCACGTTTGACCTGGCCATTAGTTTGTGGGTGATAGACGGAAGCATAATCGAGCTTGATGCCCATGTTTTTGCACCAGAGTTTTACCTCGTCGGCAGTAAAGTTTGTGCCGTTATCAGTGATGATGCTATGGGGGACGCCGTAATGGTGTACAACCCCGGATATAAAGTCTATCACCGGTCCGGATTCGGCCGTCTTAACAGGCTTGGCTTCTATCCATTTGGTGAACTGATCCACCATGACCAGTAAGTATTTTTGCTTGTGGGTTCCGCCTTTAAGGGGTCCAACCATGTCAAGCCCCCAGACCGCGAAGGGCCAACTGATGGGGATAGTTTGGAGGGCAGTGGGTGGCATATGGCTTTGGTTTGCAAAGAGCTGGCAACCGGTGCATTTTTGGACTAAGTCCTGGGCATCTGCCCGGGCCGTCGGCCAATAAAAGCCTGTACGGAAGGCCTTGCTTACAAGGGACCGAGCTGCAGCGTGATGACCACCGAGTCCGGCATGAATTTCAGCCAGGAGGTTCCGCCCTTCCTCTTCGGAGATGCACCTTTGAAGGACTCCGATAGTGCTTTTCTTATAAATATCTCCCTCGTGGACTTTGTAGGCTTTGGATCTCCGCACTATGCAGCGTGCCTCGTTTTGGTCCTCGTGGAGTTCCTGCCTAGTAAGGTAGGCGAGGAATGGTTCCATCCACGGGGCGATAACATCCATTATTATATGGGCTGAAGGGGTTATTTCATTGGCAGAGCCTCCGATTGTGTCGGAATGTTCGGTGCCGGGCAGTGCAGTTGGGTCTGGGCTGTTTTTGTTCGGCTCCCCTTCCCATACTACGGATGGCTTGAATAGCCTTTCCAAGAAGATGTTGGGGGGACTACATCGTGTTTTGCGCCGATGCGTGCCAGGACATCTGCCGCGTGATTATTTTGCCGGGCTACATGGTGGAATTCAAGCCCTTTGAACCGAGCTGACATTTTTAGGACGGCGTTGTGGTAGCCTGCCATTTTTGGATCCTTGGCATCGAAGTCTCCATTTATTTGGGATATTGCGAGGTTCGAGTCCCCGCGCACCTCTAGGCGTTGAATGCCCATGGATACTGCCATCCGGAGACCATGTAAAAGGGCCTCGTATTCGGCTGCATTGTTGGAGTCCGTGTGAATAATCTGGAGTACGTATTGAACTGTGTCTCCTGTAGGGGACGTCAAAACGATGCCAGCCCCCAGTCCGGCCAACATCTTGGAGCCGTCGAAATGCATGATCCAATTTGAATATGTGCCGTACTCTTTAGGGAGTTCGGCCTCTGTCCATTCTGCGACGAAGTCGGCCAAGACTTGCGACTTGATGGCTCGCCGTGGCTTATAAGTTATGTCGAACGGGAGGAGCTCAATGGCCCATTTTGCAATCCGGCCCGTTGCGTCACGGTTGTTTATAATATCGTTAAGTAGTACTTCCGAGGCTACTATTATTGAACACTCTTGAAAGTAGCGTCGTAGCTTCCAGGATGCCATGAATACCGCGTACGCAATCTTTTGATAATGCGGGTACCGTGATTTGCAGGGAGTGAGGACAGTGGACACGTAATAGACCGGCTTTTGAAGGGGGAATTTGTGTCCGTCCGTTTCTCGTTCGACGACGAGCACTGCGCTTACAACCTGATGTGTTGCTGCAATGTATAATAGCATTGGTTCGCCAATGTTTGGCGCGGCCAGGTCTGGGTTTGTTGCCAATATGGCTTTTATTTCGTCAGTCCGGCCGTGGCTACATCCGTCCATTCGAAGTGTTCGGTGCGCCGAAGGAGGCGGTAAAGGGGTAGGGCCTTTTCTCCCAAGCGGGAGATAAAGCGGCTTAGAGCCGCCACGCATCCGGTTAACTTTTGTATTTGTTTGAGGTCCTTTGGGACATCGTTGCGACAGAGCTCGGATCTTGGCTGGGTTTGCTTCAATTCCTCTACCAGATACAATGAAGCCCAAGAGCTTTCCGGCTGGAACGCCGAAAACGCATTTTTCCGGGTTGAGCTTGATGTCGTATGTTCGGCGGTTATCAAATGTGAGCCTCGAGTCGTCTACTAGAGATTCGACATGTCTTGTTTTGACGACCACATCATCTACATATGCCTCCACTGTTTTGCCGATCTGGGTTGCCAGACATGTTTGAATCATGCGCTGATATGTTGTGCCGGTGTTTTTCAGCCCGAAGGGCATTGTGTTGAAGCAGAATGGGCCGTATGGTGTGATAAATTCCGTTGCGGCTTGGTCTGATTCTGCCATCTTGATTTGATGGTAGCCGGAATATGCGTCGAGGAAACACAACGAATCATGTCCTGCGGTGGCGTCGATAATTTGATCGATGCGGGGGAGGGGAAAGGGATCCTTTGGGCAAGCCTTGTTAATGTCTTTAAAATCAACGCAGAGGCACCATGATTTTTCCTTCTTTGGTACCATCACCAGGTTTGCTAGCCAGTCTGAATGTTTTATATCTCTGATGAATCCGGCCTCTAATAGCTTTGCTAGCTCCTCTCCCATGGCCTGTCTCTTAGGTTCGGAAAAACGCCGAAGAGCCTGTTTGACAGGTTTGAATCCTGTTTGGATATTTAAGCTGTGCTCGGCTAGCCTGCGCGGGATTCCTGGCATGTCTGATGGGTGCCAGGCGAAAATGTCCCAGTTCTCACGTAGGAACTCTCGCAGTGCGGCGTCTACATCAGGGTTTAACTGTGCCCCGATGGAAGCTGTTTTATTGGGGTCCATTGGATGGACTTGGAATTTGACTATTTCGTCCACCGGTTTAAAGGAGGTGGACTTGGATCTTTTGTCGAGTACCACATTGTCCCTATTCACCGTAGAGCGCAGCGCAGTCAGTTCCTCAGCCGCTAGGGCTTCGGATAGTGCCTCGAGGGCCAGTGCGGCTGTCTTGTTTTCGGCGCGGAGTGCTCTGTCCGGATCACTAGCGAGAGTGATGATCCCGTTAGGCCCGGGCATCTTGAGCTTCATGTACCCGTAGTGGGGTATTGCTTGGAAGATTGTAAACGCTTCCCGCCCTAGTAGAGCGTGATAACCGCTGCTGAACGGAGCCACATGGAACGTGACCTCTTCGGACCTGTAATTATCCGGCGTGCCGAACACCACATCTAGTGTGATTTTTCCTGTACAGCGTGCTTCCCGACTGGGGATTATTCCTCTAAAGGTTGTGCTGCTTCGCTCAATGCGGTTCCAGTCTATTTCCATTTTTTGAAGGGTTTCCTCATAAATGAGGTTCAATCCGCTGCCACCGTCCATGAGTACCTTTGTAAGACGAAAGCCGTCCACTGTTGGACTGAGGACCAATGCGGCTGGTGCTCGGGCTGTTCGGAATTTAGGTTCATCACTGGCGTTAAAGGTAATAGCCGTTTCACTCCATGGGTTTATTGTTGCTACCTGGTAGACTTCGGCAAGGCTGTGGAGTGTTCTTTTTAGCATATTATTTGATGCGAAAGTCTCGAAGACTATTAATACCGTATTGGTGTCTCTGGGGTGGCTTGCTGTGGCCTCCGGAATTAGGAGATCTTCGCCAACTTTGGCCACCTATCGGAGTATCCAACATGCTCTAAGGCTGTGAGTTGGTGTGGCGTCCTCTGTACTGTGAATTTTACAGGGTCCATTAAGTCATCCTTCCAGTACGGTTCCATGCCCTGTAGAGGGTTTTTGCTTTTTGGTGCTTGACCCGGGTGTCTAGCGATGATGCACCCTTTTATTTCGGACTGGGTTTGTATTCAGGGCCGGATCGTCCCAAAATTTTATTTCGGTTTTCCAGGCGCTTTCCATCGCACAGTACTTTCACACGATGGATGCCAAGTCAGTGAAGCGTGTAATATCACGGTGACTTATGGCGTTGAGGATTCCCTTGTCCGTGCAATTATTGCAAAAGATTGAGATTGCGTCTTCCTCGCGACAGTCCTTTACCCTGTTCTTAACCAGGAGGAATCTGGCCCAGTAATGATGTACTGTTTCATCGGGCTCTTGCCTGATTTGGGGTAGATCGCTTATGTTCGGGTGGGTGGGCGGCATTAAATCCGAAGCCTCACCCCATCTGAGGCTCAGAGGCCGAGGAATTTCTGAACTCGAAAATTTCGATTCCTGGATGTTATCCAATGAATCCAGCCCATTGCCTGACTCTAAGTTTAGGTCTTGAGTGATAGCCTCCCCTCCGCGGCTATCCGGCTTGGAGGGATCGGGAATCCGGACGTAGCTAGTCTTTAAGATAGATGAAGGGTCGCCGCACTGTCCCTCTACCACGGCAGCGTGATTGGTGACTTGGGGAGAGTTAATATCTCTCAGATCGGGTTTAGGCTCAATCTGGTCGTAATCCGTAGCGACTCCCAGGGCGGCGATGCGATCCAAGAGCTCGTTTATGGAGGAGAGCTCCATTGGATCTAACTGCTCGGCGAGTTCCGAGCTAACATGAAGATTGTTTTCGATGGCTCGAGAGGTCATCATCGGCGCAGAAGCCGAACAGGCGGTCATAAGAAAACCACCTACACGGAGGGTTTGGCCGACAGCCAAAGCTCCCTTAGCAACGGTGCCGTCTTTAAAGACGGGGCGAGGCATCCTTCCTGGTGGCGACGACACAGAGGAACTCTCAATGAAAGCACCAAGGTCGGTGTCAAAACCGGCGGATCTTGGGTAGGGGGTCCCGAACTGTGCGTCTAGGCCGGATGGTAATAGGAGGCAAGGGACACGAAGTTTTACCCAGGTTCGGCCCTCTCGATGGAGGTAAAACCCTACGTCCTGCTTGATTAATATTGATGATATGGGTAGTACAAGAGTAGATCTACGACGAGATCAGATAGGCTAAACCCTAGAAGCTAGCCTATGGTATGATTGTTGTTGTGTATGTTGTCCTACGGACTAAAACCCTTCAGTTTATATAGACACCGGAGAGGGTTAGTGTTACACAAAGTCGGTTACAATGGTAGGAGATCTGTATATCCGTATCACCAAGCTTGCCTTCCACGCCAAGGAAAGTCTCTTCCGGACATGGGACGAAGTCTTCAATCTTGTATCTTCATAGTCCAGGAGTCCGGCTGAAGGTATAGTCCGACTATCCGAACACCCCCTAATCCAGGACTCCCTCAATGACCATACCCTCGAAATCAATTCTATCTTTGCTTGCTAGTTGCTCGCTCTTTTGCTATGCCTATGCTGCGATACCTACCACTTGCTTATCATGCCTCCCATATTGTTGAACCAAGCCTCTAACCCACCTTGTCCTAGCAAACCATTGTTTGGCTATGTTAACGCTTTGCTCAGCCCCTCTTATAGCGTTGTTAGTTGCAGGTGAAGATTGAAGTTTGTTCCTTGTTGGAACATGGAGATGTTGTTCCTTGTTGGAATATGTCTATTTGGTTGGGATATCACAATATCTCTTATTTAGTTAATGCATCTATATACTTGGTAAAGGGTGGAAGGCTCGACCTTATGCTTGGTGTTTTGTTCCACTCTTGCCGCCCTAGTTTCCGTCATATCGGTGTTATGTTCCTGGATTTTGCGTTCCTTACGCGGTTGGGTTATAATGGGAACCCCTTAATAGTTCGCTTTGAATAAAACTCCTCCATCAAGGCCCAACCTTGGTTTTACCATTCGCCACCTAGCCTTTTCTTTTCCCTTGGGAGTCACGCTCTCGAGGGTCATCATTATTTTAACCCCCCCGGGCCAGTGCTCCTCTAAGTGTTGGTCCACCTTGTCAGCCGCCGGTGGCCACAAGGGGCAACTCTGGGCTGGCCTACCGGAAGTTTGGACAATCCGGTGTGCCCTGAGAATGAGATATGTGCAGCTCCTATCTGGATTTGTCGGCCCATTCGGGTGGCTTTGCTAGTCTTGTTTTACCATTGTCGAAATGTCTTGTAACCGGGATTCCGAGTCTGATCGGATCTTCCCGCTAGAAGCAATATCATTCGTTGACCGTGAGAGCTTGTGATGGGCTAAGTTGGGACACCCCTGCAGGGATTTAAAATTTCGAAAGCCATGCCCGCGGTTATGGGCAGATGGGAATTTGTTAACATCCGGTTGTAGAAAACCCGAAGTTGACCTTAATTAAAATACATCAACCGCGTGTGTAACCGTGATGGTCTTTTTCCGGCGGAGTCCAGGAAGTGAACACGGTGTTGGAGTAATGCTCGACGTAGGTTGTTCTAGGATCACTTCTTGATCATAGTTGTTCGACCGTGCTTTTGCTTTCTCTTCTCGCTCTCTTTTGCGAATATGTTAGCCACCATATATGCTAGTTGCTTGCTGCTCCACCATCATACCTTTACCCTACCTATAAGCTTAAATAGTCTTGATCGCGAGGGTGTGAGATTGCTGAGTCCCCGTGACTCACAGATACTTCCAAAACCAGCTTGTAGGTGCCGTTGAACCATGCAGATGACGCAACCAAGCTCAAGGAGGAGCTCGATGAAGATCTTGTCCTTTGTGTCATTTCGTTCTAGTTGACCAGTAGTGGAGCCCAGTCGAGAGGATCGGGGATCTGTGTAGCTTTTGGGGTAGTCTTCTTTTATTTTGGTTCGTAGTCAGACCTTGATTGTATTTGGATGATGTAATGCTTTATTCTTGTATTGTGTGAAGTGGCGATTGTAAGCCAACTATGTATCTCTTTCGCTTATGTATTACATGGGTTGTGTGAAGATTACCTCACTTGCGACATTGCTTTCAATGCGGTTATGCCTCTAAGTCGTGCTTCGACACATGGGAGATATAGCCGCATCGAGGGCGTTACATAACATCACGACTGTTATTGCATTCTTGTTATATATATGTGTGTTCATTAACTACGCCTTGCAACCGTACACTTTGGTACGTCCAATACACCAGGGGCTTACGTACCCCACAATATGGTGTGAAAAGTCCAAACACTTTCACAAGTGCGGCATCCCGAACTTATAGCATTATATGCATCAGCTCCAAATCATGTCTTTGGTCAAATGTTGGGTTTGCCCGGATCCTATGTTTTGGTACCTTACGTTCCGCTCTATCGGCTAAGGTAGCGCTAGGAGAACTACTGTGATTTTGCCCCGGTTCTGCCGGGCTTAGCACCTCAGTAGAGAAAGCTAAAACTGACTGTCATGATAAGGCGAGAGACTGGTCGCTGTTCGGCGAGGTTTTTCGAGTTCCTAAAGACTTATGCCGCTTAGGGCGAGGGGCCGACCCTGTCCGGCTTAAAGGCGTGTATCGCGCCCCAAATTCGGCCTTCCGAATACCAGGGGCTTCGCCAAAATTTAAAATTATAGAATTCTATGGCTAAGTGAGAGTGATAAAGCATTATTAGTCCGGTTGCCTTGTTCGTTGTGCTGAGCACCTCCCTCGAAGGACCCAAATATGGGAACAAGAGTGATCACGTTTATCCCGAACACCCCAGCACTCGTGGCATGGGGGCAGAAGCCGAGGACTAGCCATCTCTCAGATTGGATAAACGGCCAAACAGAAGGTAATATTTTAAATTCACACAAGCGTTGCATAGCGCATATGAAACAAGTTTTCATCATACAGGATCACACGAGCAAGTTTACTCAAATATTACATCCTTGGAACATCCGTCCGCTACAGGACGGGCACCCTTCAGGACACCCTCATAATAAATTTCGGGGGTGCGATGCTCTTTGCCCTGCGGCGGCCCTTCCTTGATCAGCTTCACGGCGTCTAGCTTGGCCCACTGCACCTTCACATGGGCGAAAGCCCGGCGTGCACCTTCGATGCAGACGGACCGCTTGACGACCTCGAGCCATGGGTAGGCATCCACAAGCCGCCTTACCACGCCGAAGTAGCTGTTCGGAAGGGCGTCGCCAGGCCATAGCCGGACTATAAAGCCCTTCATGGCCTGTTCGGCCGCCTTGTGCAACTCGACCAGCTGCTTTAGCTGGTCGCTCAGAGGCATCGGGTGTTCGGTCCCAGTATACTGAGACCAGAACAGCTTCTCCGTTGAGCTTCCCTCCTCGTCCTGGTAAAACTGTGCGGCATCCGACACGCCGTGGGGCAAATCTACGAATGCTCTTGGAGAGCTCCGAATTCGGGTAAGTAATCGGTAATTTACTTTTACATGCTTGCTCTGCATATAGAATGCCTTACCCGCCGCTATCTTCTTCATTGCGTCGATCTCCTGGAGGGCCTTTTGGGCTTCGGCCTTGGCACTTTTCGCGCTCTCAAGGGCCGCGGCAAGCTCAGACTCTCGTGTCTTCGAGTCAAGCTCCAACGCCTCGTGCTTCGTCACAAGAGCCTGGAGCTCTTGCTGCACCTCGCCCACTCGATCCTCTTGCTTTTCTCGCTCGGTGCGCTCCTTGGCCGCTTTATCTTCAGCCTTGGTTAGCGCTTGCTTCAGGGTCGCCACCTCGGTCGTGGCCCCTGGCAGATATACGATGATCCTGTCATTTTGCAATCGCGTCTTTTTTTACATATATACATATCTATAGACAGTGTATTACTTACCCTTGTTCTCCTTGAGCTACCTCTTGGCAAGGCCGAGCTCTTTCTTGGACCCTTCGAGGTCCTGCTTCAGTACGGAAACCTCCGCAGTCAGTATGGCGGACGCCAGCAGCGAGGCCTGCATACGCATATTGACATACTTATATTAGACTCCTGCGATATTATTTGATCCTCTGTTCGGCTTTTCTTTGTGAACACCGAACAAAGCATCAGGGGCTACTGTCTATGCGGTCATATTTTTCCTATATTTTAAAACACTTACCTCAAAGCCTGTTAGAAGGCTGGCACAGGCTTCAGTCAATCCGCTCTTGGCGGACTGAACCTTCTGGACCACCGCACTCATAATAGTACGGTGCTCCTCGTCGATGGAAGCGCTGCGAAGCGCTTCCAACAGATTGTCCGACGCCTCTGGATGGACAGAGGTCACCGGCACAGGCGTCTTGTCCCTCTTGGAAGGAGGCCGCCTGCCCGAGCCCGGAACCACTGGAAGTTCCGGCTCGGTGTTTGGCTGAGGGTCGAACTCGGAGCTCTCAAGGGCCTTGTCCCCTCAGCTCCCGGAGTCCGGGAGGCCGCCTTGAGGCGCCTCCGGGACTGTCTCCCCTCGACCCGGTGCCTCATGAGACAGCACCTCGGCGTCGTCCGCAGGATGAGGGGAGGTGGCGGTTGGGACTGCATCGCTATCCATGTCCAATGAGCCCAGGGAGCCATCCGATGATACATCGATACTGGCTCGTGGCGGCCTGCATAATCATGTTCGGCGTTAGGGAAAGCAGTGTGACAAAGGAATGCTATGAGTTACTCTAGTATCAGAATACTTACAATCTCCCCGGGGGGTTGGCCCTGGTCAACCACTCATCTTCGTCTTCATCGGCGGCGGTGGAGCTGTTCGGAAGGAGAGTCCTTCCCTTCTTGGACCCTTCGGCCCCCCAGTTGGGACGACCTTCCTTTTCTTGTCTCCCCCGCCTGGAAGGGGAGCATCTTCTTCTTCCTCCTCATCTTCGGGGAAGGAGTGTGCCGCAGAGTTATCGGACGACAAGTCCGATAACACCTGGCGCCGGGAACTCTTTCGGGTTCCCTTGGCCTTCTTGGTCTTCTCCGGCACCTTGTAAGGAGCCGGAGTCAGCATCTCCGTCAGGAGAGCGCCCACAGTGTCTTCGGGCAAAGGGGCCGGACAGTTAATCTGCCCCGACGTCTCCACCCAGTCCTGTCAATGGCATGGAGATTAGACCCCGCACATGATTAAGCTAGGGGAAATAAGTGTCCTACGGGACGTATTGAACTCACCGAACGCGCTAGGAGCTTTGCGCTTAGTCCGCGGTCCTCGACGAGAGAAGGAGGGACCTCGGCGCCCTTGAACAGCACCTTCCAGACGTCCTTGTGCGTCGTATCAAAGAGCTCGCTCAGAGTCTGGTGTCGGGCCGGGTCGAACTCCCACAAGTTAAAATCCCGTTGTTGACACGGGAGGATCCGGCGGATGAGCATAACCTGGACTATGTTGACAAGCTTGAGCTTCTTGCTTTCTGAAGTCCATCCAGCTCCACCGATGAACCCCACGACAAGCCCTTCTCTTTCCAGGAAGTGAGCCGTGTAGGGAATCCGGATAGAAACTCGGGGGCTGCCGCCCATTTGGCGTCGCATGGCTCGGTGATGTAGAACCACGCCGATTGCCATCCCTTTATTGTCTCCACGAAGGAGCCTTCAAGCCATATAACATTGGGCATCTTGCCCACCATGGCTCCGCCGCATTCTGCTGGTTGGCCTCGTACCACCTTCGGCTTGACATTGAAGGTCTTTAACCAAAGGACGAAGTGGGGCCGGATGCAGAGGAAAGCCTCACACACGACGATGAACGCCGAAATGTTGAGGACGAAGTTCGGGGCCAGATCATGAAAGTCCAACCCATAGTAGAATAACGGACGAATGGATGGAGGAGAAACCCCAGTCCGCGGAGGAAGTGGTGGAGGAAAACTACCCGCTCGTGAGGTTTCGGGGTAGGGACGATCTGCCCCGCAGCGGGCAACCGATGCAGGATATTCACGGCTAAGTATCCGGCTCCGCGCAGCTTCTTGATGTCTCCCTCCATGACGGAGGAGACCATCCACCTGCCTCCCGCCCCGGACATGGTTGGAGAAGGTTGAGGTGGGAAGTGCGTACTTGGGCGCTAGAGCTCGAGTGTGCGAAAACGGATGAGCAAAGGAGGAAGAAGGCGTGGATGAAAAGGTGAATCCTTATCCCTTTATATGGGCGGACGAAACTAAGCGTCCCCACTAGCCTGGTAAAACTCGCTTATCCCCCAAGCGTCGTAATCGATGGCGCGGTTGGGTTACCCACGCCCGTATTGATGAGAATCCCGTGATAGGGGGACACGATCTCTGCTTTGACAAGATGTGTCAAAAAACTGCCTCGCGTTATGTGCGGGGCTAGTTAAAGGAAACGGTTCGAATAATCACCGGGCCATGGCATAATGTCGTGTTGCCAAAACAAGTCAGCAAATTAGATTTGTGAAAATATTATTCTCTCTACGGTGGTATGTGGAACTTATTTTGCAGGGTCGGACACTATCCTTGTGTTCAAATTCTTCTGTGATGTATTCGGAGAAGGAACCCGCCTTGCAATGCCGAAGACAATACTGCGCGCCGAACTCATCGTCATTGAAGCCTGGTTTAGGGGCTACTGGACAGCCGGATTATATCCTTTGGCCGGACTGTTGGACTATGAAGATACAAGATTGAAGACTTCGTCTCGTGTCCGGATGGGACTCTACTTGGCATGGAAGGCAAGCTAGGCAATACGGATATGGATACCTCCTCCTTTGTAACCGACCTTGTGTAACCCTAACTCTCTCCGGTGTCTATATAAACTGGAGGTTTTAGTCCGTAGGACGACAACAACTACAACATATGATCATACCATAGGCTAGCTTCTAGGGTTTAGCCTCTCCGATCTCGTGGTAGATCTACTCTTGTACTACCCATATCATCAATATTAATCAAGAAGGACGTAGGGTATTACCTCCATCAAGCGGGCCTGAACCCGGGTAAAACATTGTGTCCCCTGCCTCTTGTTACCATCCGCCTTAGACGCACAGTTCGGGACCCCCTACCTGAGATCCGCCGGTTTTGACACCGACAATGATGCTATGATTTATTAGAATTGCTCTATGTGCTCAATTAAACTTTTTGAGTTATGGAATTGATCTAGTACTTCACTTATATATTTTTGAGCACGGTGATTCTTTAATTTTGAAGAAATACTCTCATGCTTCACTTAGATCAATTTGAGAGTTAGTAAATTTTTTGAAGAAATTCTCTCATACTTCACTTATATTATTTTGAGAGATGAAAATTATTTTGAAGAAATATGTGCTCTCATGCTTCACTTAAATTTGTTTGAGAGCCTTGTTAGTAGCAATGTTGATATATGAATTTAGTCCCAAAGTGATAGATATTCAAGAGGGATATAATAAAAGCTTTCATGAAGATCATTGGATATTACAAACTCAATTCCTTGTAATAGTTTTAAGATATGGAGATAGTAATATGTGAGTCATGTTGGTGAATAATTATGCTTTAGTAAAAGTATTGGTGTTAAGGTTTGTGATTCCCTATGCAAGCACAAAAGTCAATAGTTATGCAATGAAGTTACATCCTTCTTGTGGTGCATTATTCGGTGTTGGTTGTGTTTAATGCTCGTTTAATCGTTTTTGGTTTTTGGTTGGTTGCTTCTCAATCTATTTGCTACCCTTTACCTGTACTAAGCGGAATACTGCTTGTGCATCCAAACTACTTAAACCAAGTTGTGCCAATGAGTCCACCATACCTACCTATATGTGATATTACCTTGCCGTTCCACGTAAATTTGTATGTGCCAACTCTAATTTTCAAAATGAATTTCCTTTTTGTGTGCCCGTACCACTGATGAAGTGGCAGGGGGTGGCCAATATTTTTCCATGCTAGATATTTTATTCTCAAGATGAGTGTTTATTCACTTGTCATTGCACGAGAGTGTGGAAGGTCATAGGGATGCCTATTCCCCAAATGAAAAATAATAATTATGTTGTCAATAATAAATTCCTTGGGAAGTGTTGTTATGGAAGGCACCCATGGATACGGCTAGCCATGGATTGTGAAAGAATGGTGGAAAAAGGAATCAAAATTATTTTATGTTTGGGAACCGCCTATGATTTATCTAGCATGGAAAGTATTGGGAATTCTCCATCTTTTTCGTTGATTGGAAAAGCATGCCTCTGAAAATAATTTTATCTCTCAATTTAAGCTTTGAGCTCTGGCACCTCTACAAATATCTGCTTCCCTCTGCGAAGGGCCTATCTATTTACTTTTATGCAATTTTTATTTTTATTGAGTCTCCATCTTCTCTTACAAAGCACCATCTAGGGAACACTATTATCATACTTGTGCATTGGGCATAGTTAATATTTGAATGTGTTTCATGAATGGATCAATGATTGAGCATAATGTCCAAGGGATAGCTTTCTTTAGTGTTGATATTTTGAAAGACATGGTTGCTTGTTGATATGCTTGAGAATTTATGTCCTCATGTCAATTATAGACTATTGCTTTGAATGATTTAAAAGGCCAAATGTGCATGCTAAAAAAGAAAAGAATATGTGATAAACTTGTTAGGCAGCATTCCACATAAAAAAATTCCGTTTTTATCATTTACCTACTCGAGGACGAGCAGGAATTAAGCTTGGGGATGCTGATACGTCTACAATGTATGTATAATTTTTGATTGTTTCATGCTATTATATTATTAATCTTGGATGTTTTATATTCATTTCCTAGCAACTTTATGTCATTTTTTGGGACTAACCTATTGGCAAATGGTGTCCACTTCGAGTTGTTGTTTTCTGCTTGTTTTTTTTACTTTGCAGAATATCAATACCAAATGAAGTCCAAATGCCACGATACTTTTTGGAGATTTTTTTTATGAACAGAAGATGCCCAAGGAACCAAATAAGTGCACGGGAGGAGGCCCGTGGGGCCCACTAGGCACCAGGGCATGACAGAAGGCCCGAGCGTGCCCTTGTGGGTAATCGTCACCATGGGAAGGTTCTCCACCGACCTTCGCCTATATAAATACTTCAAAATCCCAAAAACGCTAGGGGAGTCGACGAAACACAATTCCAGCAGCCGCAAGTTCTAGAACCACGAGATCCAATATATAGGCCTTTTCCGACACTCTACTGGAGGGGTCAACGATCACGGAGGGGTTCTTCATCACCGCCCTAGCCCCTCCGATGATGCGTGAGTAGTCTACCACAGACCTACAGGTCCGTAGGTAGTTGCTATATGGCTTCATCTCTCTTTTTGATCTTCAATACAATGTTCTCCTCGATGTTCTTGGAAATCTATTTAATGTAATGACTCTTTGCGGTGTGTTTGTTGGGAAGAGGTGCTTTGTGATGGGTTTGATCTTGCGGTGCTCAATATCAGTGATAGAAGGAGACATGACACGCATGTACCGTTACCATTAAGGATAAAAATATGGGGTCTATTCCTAAATGAATCGATCGTGTCTACATCATGTCATCGTTCGTATTGGATTATGAAAGTGTGTTATAGCAACTAGGGGGGGTGAATAGGCTATTTTTACAAATTCGTCACTTAGGAGATACTACTTGAGGAATTTTCTAAGTGATAAAATACAAGCAGCGGATAAAGTACTCATGTGCATGCATAACAAGACAGTAGCACAGTCATCATGATGAAAAGAAACATACACAGAGCATAGGTAGCGTGTAAACAGGATAAGTAGGCAGATGACAGGATGAGTGAAGAAATAGGATTGAGGAAATTGAGAAAGTCTTCAGTCAAAGTCTTCAAACAGTAATGATCAATTTCATCAACAAGTGAATGAGGAAATGAAATAGTTGAGGAAATCGAACCAGTAGCTCGGTAAGATAGTGATTTGGTAGACCAGTTCCAACTGTTGTGACAGTTGTACGTATGGTTGGAGCGGCTTGGTATTTAAACCAAAGGACACACAGTCCTTACCGTATTCCCCTTGAGCTAAGGTCACACAGACCTCGCCCAATTAGTCGAGGTAAGTCTTCAAGGTGACTTCCAAACCTTCACAAACTTGGTCACTCGGTGATCCATGATACGTCTCCATCGTATCTATAATTTTTTATTGTTCCATGCCAATATTCTACAACTTTCATATACTTTTGGCAACTTTTTATACTATTTTTGGGACTAACATATTGATCCAGTGCCCAGTGCTAGTTCCTGTTTGTTGCATGTTTTTTGTTTCGCAGAATATCCAGATCAAACGGAGTCCAAACGGGATAAAAACTGACGGAGATTTTTTTGGAATATATATGATTTTTGGGAAGAAAAATACACGCGAGACGATGCCCGAGGGGGCCACGAGGCAGCGGGGCGCGCCCCAGGGGGGCAGGCGCGCCCCTGACCCTCGTGGCCACCCCGTAAGGCGGTTGATGCCCTTCTTTCGCTGAAAGAAAGCTAATATCTGGATAGAGATCGTGTTAAAATTTCAGCCCAATCGGAGTTATGGATCTCCGAGAATATAAGAAACGGTGAAAGGGCAGAATCTGAGAACGTAGAAACAGAGAGAGACAGAGAGACAGATCCAATCTCGGAGGGGCTCTCGCCCCTCCCACACCATGGAGGCCAAGGACCAGAGGGGAAACCCTTCTCCCATCTAGGGAGGAGGTCAAGGAAGAAGAAGACGAAGGGCCCTCCTCTCCCCTTCTCTTCTGGTGGCGCCGGAACGCTGCCGTGGCCATCATCATCACCGCAATCTTCACCAACAACTTCACCGCCATCATCACCAATTCTTCCCCCTCTATGCAGTGGTGTAACCTCTCTCTTACCCGCGGTAATCTCTACTTAAACATGGTGCTCAATGCTATATATTATTTCCCAATGATGTATGGCTATCCTATGATGTTTGAGTAGATCTGTTTTGTCCTATGGGCTATTTGATGATCAAGATTGGTTTGAGTTGCATGTTTTATTATTGGTGGTGTCCTATGGTGCTCTCCGTGTCGCCCAAGAGTGAGGGATCCCCACTATAGGGTGTTGCAATACGTTCATGATTCGCTTATAGTGGGTTGCGTGAGTGACTGAAACACAAACCCGAGTAAGGGGGTTATTGCGTATGGGATAAATAGGACTTGATGCTTTAATGTTATGGTTGGGTTTTACCTTAATGATATTTAGTAGTTGCGGATGCTTGCTAGAGTTCCAATCATAAGTGCATATGATCCAAGTAGAGAAAGTATGTTAGCTTATGCCTCTCCCTCATATAAAATTGCAATAATGATTACCGGTCTAGTTATCGATTGCCTAGGGACAAATAACTTTATCGTAACAAAAAGCTCTTTACTAAAACTAACTTAGTTGTGTCTTTATCTAAACAACCCCAACTTTTTATTTACGTTCTCTTTATTATCTTGCAAACCTATCCAAAAACACCTACAAAGTACTTCTAGTTTCATACTTGTTCTAGGTAAAGCGTACATCAAGCGTGCGTAGAGTTGTATCGGTGGTTGATAGAACTTGAGGGAATATTTGTTCTGCCTTTAGCTCCTCGTTGGGTTCGACACTCTTACTTACCGAAAACTGTTGCGATCCACTATACTTGTGGGTTATCAATCCACAATTCCTCTACTTGACTAGCTCGTTGAATCAATGATGGTTATGTTTCCTAACCATAGACATGAGTTGTCATTTGATTAACGAGATCACATCATTAGAGAATGATGTGATTGACTTGACCCATCCGTTAGCTTAGCACGACGATCGTTTTGTTTTGTTGGTGTTGCTTTTTTCATAACTATACATGTTCCTATGACTATGAGATCATGCAACTCCCGAATATCGGAGGAACACTTTGTGTGCTACCAAACGTCACAACATAACTGTGTGATTATAAAGGTGCTCTAGAGGTGTCTCCGATGGTGTTTGTTGAGTTGGCATGGATCAAGATTAGGATTTCTCATTCCGATTGTCTGAGAGGTATCTCCGGGACCTCTCGGTAATGCACATCACTATAAGCCTTGAAACCAATGTAGCTAATGAGTTAGTTACGGGATGTAGCATTACGGAACGAGTAAAGAGACTTGCCGGTAACAAGATTGAACTAGGTATTGAGATACCGACGATCTAATCTCGGGCAAGTAACATACCGATGACAAAGGGAACAACATATACCGTTATGCGGTCTGACCGATAAAGATCTTCGTAGAATATGTAGGAACCAATATGAGCATCCAGGTTCCACTATTGGTTATTGACCGGAGATGAGTCTCGGTCATGTCTACATAGTTCTCGAACCTGTAGGGTCCGCACACTTAACGTTCGGTGTCGATCGGTATTACGAGTTTATGTGTTTTCATGTACCGAAGATAGTTCAGAGTCCCGGATTTGATCACGGACATGACGAGGAGTCTAGAAATGGTCGATACGTAAAGATCGATATATTGGAAGCCTATATTTGGACATCGGAATGGTTCCGAGTGGTTCAGGCATTTTTCGTAGTACCGGGAGATTATCGGAACCCCCGGGGAGTATATGGGCCTTATTGGGCCTTAGTGGAATAGAGGAGAAGGAAGGGAAAGGAGGGAGGCGCGCCCCCCAAGCCCAATCCGAATTGGGAGGGGGGTCGGCCCCCCTTTCCTTCCTCCCTCTCTCCTCCTTCCTTCCTCTCGTACTCCTACTTGGAAGGGCTCCTACTTCTACTAGGAAAGGGGGGAATCCTACTCCCGAAGGGAGTAGGACTCCCCCTGAGCGTGCCATAGAGAGGGTCGGCCCTCCCCTTCCTCCACTCGTTTATATACAGGGGAGGGGGCACCCCATGGCGACACAAGTAGATCAGTTGATCTTTTAGCCGTGTGCGGTGCCCCCTCCACCATAATCCACCTTGGTTATATCTTAGCGGTGCTTAGGCGAAGCCCTGTTCCGGTAGCATCATCATCACCACCATCACGCCATCGTGCTAATGAAACTCTCCCTCGAAGCTCTACTGGATCGTGAGTTTGCGGGACGTCACCGAACTGAACGTGTGCAGATCGCGGAGGTGTTGTACGTTCGGTACTAGGGATCGGTCGATCGTGAAGATGTAGGACTACATCAACCGCACTGTCATAACGCTTCCGCTTATGTTCTACGAGGGTACGTGGACGACACTCTTCCCTTTCGTTGCTATGCATCACCATGACCTTGCGTGTGCGTAGGAATTTTTTTTTGAAATTACAGCGTTCCCCAATAGTGGCATCCGAGCCAGGTTTATGCGTAGATGTTATATGCACGAGTAGAACACAAAGGAGTTGTGGGCATGGGTATATACATATTGCTTGCCGTCACTAGTTGATTCTTGATTTAGCGGCATTGTTGGATGAAGCGGCCCAGACCGACATTACGCGTACGCTTATGTGAGACTGGTTCTACCGACGTGCTTCACACACAGGTGGCTAGTGGGTGTCTGTTTCTCCAGCTTTAGTTGAATCGGATTCAATGAACATGGTTCTTTCTGAAGATCAAAAAGCAATCACTATACCGCGTTGTGGTTTTTGATGCGTAGGTAAGAACGGTTCTTGCTCAGCCCATAGCAGCCACGTAAAACTTGCAACAACAAAGTAGAGGACGTCTAACTTGTTTTTGCAGGGCGTGTTCTGGTGTGATATGGTCAAGACATGATGCTAAATTTTATTGTATGATATGATCATGTTTTGTAACACAGTTGTCAGCAACTGGCAGGAGCCATATGGTTGTCGCTTTATTGTATGAAATGCAATCGCCATGTAATTGCTTTACTTTATCACTAAGCGATAGCGATAGTCGTAGAGGCAATAGTTGTCAAGACAACAATGATGCTTTGATGGAGATCAAGGTGTCAAGCCGGTGACAATGGTGATCATGGCGGTGCTTTGGAGATGGAGATCAAAGGCACAAGATGATGATGGCCATATCATATCACTTATATTGATTGCATGTGATGTTTATCCTTTATGCATCTTATTTTGCTTAGTTCGGCAGTAGCATTATAAGATGATCTCTCACTAATTTCAAGGTATAAGTGTTCTTCCTGAGTATGCACCGTTGCTACAGTTCGTCGTGCCGAGACACCACGTGATGATCGGGTGTGATAAGCTCTATGTTCACATACAACAGGTGCAAGCCAGTTTTGCACACGCAGAATACTCGGGTTAAACTTGACGAGCCTAGCATATGCAGATATGGCCTCGGAACACTGAGACAGAAAGGTTGAGCGTGAATCATATAGTAGATATGATCAACATAGTGATGTTCACCATTGAAAACTACTCCATCTCACGTGATGACCGGACATGGTTTAGTTGATATGGATCACGTGGTCACTTAGATGATTAGAGAGATGTCTATCTAAGTGGGAGTTATTAAGTAATTTCATTAATTGAACTTTAATTTATCATGAACTTAGTACCTGATAGTATTTTGCATGTCTATGTTATTGTAGATAGATGGCCCGTGCTGTTGTTACATTGAATTTTAATGTATTCCTAGAGAAAGCTAAGTTCAAAGATGATGGTAGCAACTACACGGAATGGGTCTGTAACTTGAGGATTATCCTCATTGCTGCACATAATAATTACGTCCTGGAAGCACCGCTAGGTGACAAACCCGCTGCAGGAGCAACGCCAGATGTTATGAACACCTGGCAGAGCAAAGCTGATGACTACTCGATAGTTCAGTGTGCCATGCTTTACGGCTTAGAACTGGGACTTCAACAACGTTTTGAACGTCATGGAGCATATGAGATGTCCAGGAGTTGAAGTTAATATTTCAAGCAATTCCCGGATTGAGAGATATAAAGTCTCCAATAAGTTCTACAGCTGCAAGATGGAGGAGAATAGTTCTGTCAGTGAACATATACTCAAAATGTCTTGGTACCACAACCACTTGACTCAACTGGGAGTTAATCTTCCTGATGATAGTGTCATTGACAGAGTTCTTCAATCAATGCCACCAAGCTACAAGAGCTTCGTGATGAACTATAATATGCAAGGGATGAATAAGACGATTCTCGAGCTCTTCGCAATGCTAAAGGCTGCGAAGGTAGAAATCAAGAAGGGGCATCAAGTGTTGATGGTCAACAAGACCACCAGTTTCAAGAAAAATGGTAAAGAAAATAAGGGGAACTTCAAGAAGAACAGCAAGCCAGTTGCTGCTCAAGTGAAGAAACCCAAGTCTGGACCTAAGCCTGAGACTGAGTGCTTCTACTGCAAAGGAACTGGTCACTGGAAGCGGAACTGCCCCAAGTATTTGGCGGAGAAGAAGGATGGCAAAGTTAAAGGTATATTTGATATACATGTTATTGATGTGTACCTTACTAATTCTCACAGTAGTGCCTGGGCATTTGATACTGGTTTAGTTGCTAACATTTGCAACTCGAGACAGGGGCTACAGATTAAGCGAAGATTGGCTAAGGACGAGGTGATGATGCGCGTGGGAAATGGTTCCAAAGTCGATGTGATCGCCATCGGCACGCTACCTCTACATCTACCTTCGGGATTAGTATTAGACCTAAATAATTGTTATTTGGTGCCAGCCTTGAGCATGAACATTATATCTGGATCTTTTTTGATGCGAGACGGCTATTCATTTAAATCAGAGAATAATTGTTGTTCTATTTATATGAGTAATATCTTTTATGGTCATGCACCCCTAATGAGTGGTCTATTTTTACTAAATCATGATAGTAGTGATACACATGTTCATAGTATTGAAGCCAAAAGATGCAGAGTTGATAATGATAGTGCAACTTATTTGTGGCACTGTCGTTTAGGTCATATTGGTGTAAAGCGCATGAAGAAACTCCATTCTGATGGACTTCTGGAAGCACTTTATTATGAATCACTTGGTACTTGCGAACCATGCCTCATGGCAAGATGACTAAAACGCCGTTCTCCGGAACAATGGAGCGAGCAACAAATTTGTTGGAAATCATACATACTGATGTAGTGGTCTGATGAATATTGAGGCTCGCGGCGGGTATCGTTATTTTATCACCTTCACAAATGATTTGAGCAGATATGGGTATATCTACTTAATGAAATATAAGTCTGAGACATTTGAAAAGTTCAAAGAATTTTAGAGTGAGGTGGAAAATCATCGTAACAAGAAAATCAAGTTTCTACGATCTGATCGTGGAGGCGAATATTTGAGTTATGAGTTTGGACTTCATTTGAAACAATGCGGAATAGTTTCGCAACTCACGCCACCTGGAACACCACAGCGTAGTGGTGTGTGTGAACGTCGTAATCATACTTTACTGGATATGCTGCGATCTATGATGTCTCTCACTGATATACCGCTATCGTTTTGGGGTTACGCTTTAGAGACAGCTGCATTCACGTTAAATAGGGCACCATCTAAATCCATTGAGATGACACCTTATGAACTATGGTTTGGCAAGAAACCCAAGTTGTCGTTTCTTAAAGTTTGGGGCTGTGATGCTTATGTGAAAAAGTTTCAACCTGATAAGCTCGAACCCAAATCGGACAAATGTGTCTTCATAGGATACCCAAAGGAAACTGTTGGGTACACCTTCTATCATGGATCCGAAGGCAAGATATTCATTGCTAAGAATGGATCCTTTCTAGAGAAGGAGTTTCTCTCGAAAGAAGTGAGTGGGAGGAAAGTAGAACTTGACGAGGTAATTGTACCTTCTCCCTTATTGGAAAGTAGTTCTTCACTGAAATCAGTTCCAGTGATTCCTACACCAGTAAGGGAGGAAGCTAATGATGATGATCATGAAACTTCTGATCAAGTTACTACCGAACCTCGTAGGTCAACCAGAGTAAGATCCGCACCAGAGTGGTACGGTAATCCTATTCTGGAAGTCATGTTACTTGACCATGGCGAACCTACGAACTATGAGGAAGCGATGATGAGCCCAGATTCCGCAAAATAGCTTGAAGCCATGAAATCTGAGATGGGATCCATGTATGAGAACAAAGTGTGGACTTTGGTTGACTTGCCCGATGATCGGCAGGCCATAGAGAATAAATGGATCTTCAAGAAGAAGACTGACGCTGACGGTAATGTTACTGTCTACAAAGTTCGACTTGTTGCGAAAGGTTTTCGACAAGTTCAAGGAGTTGAGTATGATGAGACCTTCTCACCCGTAGCAGTGCTTAAGTCCGCCCGAATAATATTAGCAATTGCCGCATTTTATGATTATGAAATTTGGCAAATGGATTTCAAATCTGCATTCCTTAATGGATATCTTAAAGAAGAGTTGTATATGATGCAACCAGAAGGTTTTGTCGATCCAAAAGGTGCTAACAAAGTGTGCAAGCTCCAGCGATCCATTTACAGACTGGTGCAAGCCTCTCGGAGTAGGAATATACGCTTTGATAGTGTGATCAAAGCATATGGTTTTATACAGAGTTTTGGAGAAGCCTTTATTTACAAGAAAGTGAGTGGGAGCTCCATAGCATTTCTGATATTATATGTAGATGACATATTGTTAATTGGAAATGATACTGAATTTCTGAATAGCATAAAAGGATACTTGAATAAGAATTTTTCAATGAAAGACCTCGGTGAAGCTGCTTATATTTTGGGCATCAAGATCTAGAGAGATAGGTCAAGACGCTTAATTGGACTTTCACAAAGCACATACCTTGATAAAGTTTTGAAGAAGTTCAAAATGGATCAGGCAAAGAAAGGATTCTTTCCTGTATTACAAGGTGTGAAGTTGAGTCAGACTCAATGCCCGACCATTGCAGAAGATAGAGAGAAAATGAAAGGTGTTCCCTATGCTTCAGCCATAGGCTCTATCATGTATGCAATGCTATGTACCAGACCTGATGTGTGCCTTGCTATAAGTTTAGCAGGGAGGTACCAAAGTAATCTAGGAGTGGATCACTAGACAGCGGTCAAGAACATCCTGAAATACCTGAAAAGGACTAAGGATATGTTTCTCATATATGGAGGTGACAAAGAGCTCGTCGTAAACGGTTACGTCGATGCAAGCTTTGACACTGATCCGGATGACTCTAAGTCAAAAATCGTATACGTGTTTTTATTAAATGGTGGAGCTGTCAGTTGGTGCAGTTCCAAGCAGAGTGTCGTGGCGGGATATACGTGTGAAATAGAATACATTTTTGCTTCGGAAGCAGCAAAATGAAGGAGTCTGGATGAAGGAGTTCATATCCGATCTAGGTGTCATACCTAGTGCATCGGGTCCAATGAAAATCTTTTGTGACAATACTGGAGCAATTACCTTGGCAAAGGAATCCAGATTTCACAAGAGAACCAAGCACATCAAGAGACGCTTCAATTCCATCCGCGATCAAGTCAAGGAGGGAGACATAGAGATTTGCAAGATACATACGTATCTGAATGTTGCAGACCCGTTTACTAAGCCTCTCTCACGAGCAAAACATGATCAACACCAAGACGCCATGGGTGTTAGAATCATTACAATGTAATCTAGATTATTGACTCTAGTGCAAGTGGGAGACTGAAGGAAACATGCCCTAGAGGCAATAATAAAGTTTTTATTTATATTTCCTTATATTATGATAAATGTTTATTATTCATGCTAGATTTGTATTAACCGGAAACTTAGTACATGTGTGAATACATAGACAAACAGAGTGTCACTAGTTTGCCTCTACTTGACTAGCTCGTTGAATCAATGATGGTTATGTTTCCTAACCATAGACATGAGTTGTCATTTTATTAACGAGATCACATCATTAGAGAATGATGTGATTGACTTGACCCATCCGTTAGCTTAGCACAATGATCGTTTTGTTTTGTTGCTATTGCTTTTTCCATAACTATACATGTTCCTATGACTATGAGATCATGCAACTCCCAAATACCGGAGGAACACTTTGTGTGCTACTAAAATGTCACAACGTAACTGGGTGATTATAAAGGTGCTCTACAGGTGTCTCCAATGGTGTTTGTTGAGTTGGCATGGATCAAGATTAGGATTTGTCACTCCGATTGTCGGAGAGGTATCTCTGGGCCCTCTCGGTAATGCACATCACTATAAGCCTTGCAACCAATGTAGCTAATGAGTTAGTTACAGGATGTAGCATTAAGGAACGAGTAAAGAGACTTGCTAGTAACGAGATTGAACTAGGTATTGAGATACCGAGGATCGAATCTCGGGCAAGTAACATACCGATGACAATGGGAACAACGTATACCGTTATGCGGTTTGACCGATAAAGATCTTCGTAGGATATGTAGGAACCAATATGAGCATCCAGGTTCCGCTATTGGTTATTGACCGGAGACGAGTCTCGGTCATGTCTACATAGTTCTCAAACCTGTAGGGTCCGCACACTTAACGTTCGGTGATGATTGGTATTACGAGTTTATGTGCTTTGATGTACCGAAGGTAGTCCGGAGTCCTGGATTTGATCACGGGCATGACGAGGAGTCTCGAAATGGTCGAGACGTAAAGATCGATATATTTGAAGCCTATATTTGGACATCGGAATGGTTCTGAGTGGTTGAGGCATTTTTCCGGAGTACCAGGAGGTTACCGGAACCCCCCGGGGAGTATATGGGCCTTATTGGGCCTTAGTGGAGTAGAGGAGAGTGAAGGAAAACGAGGGAGGCGCGCCCCCAAGCCCAACCCGGTTAGGGAGGGGGCCGGCCCCCTTTCCTTCCTCCCTCTCTCCTCCTTCCTTCCTCTCCTACTCCTACTTGGAAGGGCTCCTACTTCTACTAGGAAAGGGGAGAATCCTACTCCCGAAGGGAGTAGGACCCCCCTGGGTGCGCCATAGAGAGGGCTGGCCCTCCCCATCCTCCACTCCTTTATATACGGGGGAGAGGGGCACCCCATGGAGACACAAGTTGATCAGTTGATCTTTTAGCCGTGTGCGGTGCCCCCCTCCACCACAATCCACCTCGGTTATATCATAGCGGTGCTTAGGCGAAGCCCTGTTCCGGTAGCATCATCATCACCGTCATCACGCCACCGTGCTGACGAAACTTTCCCTTGAAGCTCTACTGGATCGTGAGTTCACGGGACATCACCGAGCTGGACGTGTGCAGATCACGGAGGTGTCGTACGTTTGGTACTAGGGATCGCTCGATCATGAAGATGTACGACTACATCAACTGCGTTGTCATAACGCTTCCGCTTATGGTCTACGAGGGTACGTTGACGACACTCTTTCCTTCCATTGCTATGCACCACCATGACCTTGCGTGTGCATATGATTTTTTTTTGAAATTACTGTGTTCCCCAACAAGTATTACCTCGTCCCCCTTTAATAGCACAATTTTTCCTATGACTCAAGAAAGGAAAATGAAACTACGAAAACAAAAGTCTTCATGCTTCATAGTCCTCGCATCAGTAGCAATATCTCCAAGGTCACACCAATTTCCTCATTTTCGAAGTCTTGAAGAAAACCGAAGTCTTCAGATGAAGACATTTATTTTTAGGGGTCGACTTTGTTCGGATATATCAAACCCCTGAGACACTTATAATACCCATGTACACTCACAAACACATTAGTCCCTTAACCTATAAGTCTTCAATACACCAAAATCACTAAGGGGCAATGGATGCACTTACAGTGTCCCCTTTTTGGTGATTGATGACAAATAGCTTAAGTTTTCAATGGGGATAAACATATAAAGTTTAAATAGTGATTTTGAGGAATTTGATTGCAAGATATAGAAGAACTCCCCCTGAAGATGTGCATATTTGAGGAATTTTCTTTGGACTGCAAATGCACATGGTAGGATAGAATCTTGTAATTTATTCACGCATTTAACATATGATATGAGGAATTTGAAATGCATGATGGAAAATGGTGTCTGACGAAATTCAGCATGCATGCATTAATGTACTTGAGGAAATAAGCATGCAGACAATAGTTCAAAAGTATCAGACCACCATCGGACTTAAGTTACAACTCATCAAACAAGCATTTCAGACGAATGAGAGTTGGAACATAACGAAAAACAACCCATATATTAAGACCCGCTTGAAGACTAACTCAAATTTATCCCCCTTTGTCATCAAATGACCAAAAGGGAAGAAACTTGAGGACTGACACCCCTGAAGAATATCATCAAGAGGTCAATGGAGGAGCGCCAACCTTGTTGGGGTCGTTCGTCATTGTAGGGCCCGTCGCAGTGTCGTCGAGATCCTCAGCTTCATCCATCTCACGCGATGAAGAATATGAACTGGTGACCAGTTGAGGAACCTTGACCTTCTTGAATTTCTTCGAAGGAGGATGAGACCAGTCAAAGTTCTGCTGAAAGTCCATCTACTTGAGGTCTTCATCACTTAAAAGATGAGAAAGTATAGCCCAAGTGTGATCGAAGATTTCATACACATAGTAATGGTTTTCTTCACTGTGTTCTAACTAACAGTCATGTTCTGAAGAATTGAGCCAAATTGACGCTTGACCCACTTGTGATTGCGATCGACTTTCTGGTGAAGACTTAGAAGAAGCTCACGATTAGTCATCACACGCGGGGTAGTGGCTTGAGGATTTTGCTCGGTGGCTTTAGCAGCAGAGTCCTGGATTGCAGAGTTATCATTGGTGGAGTAAGATGCAGACTTACGAAATTGACTAACCAATGGAATTTGAGGAAATTGAGGAAATTGCTTTGCCTTTTTCATCAATTGAGGAAATTGAGGAAATTGTCCTTTTGACGACTTCAATAGGAGGCAAAAATCTGAAGTGATTCTGAAAATCAGCCTTGTACGGAATTGAAGATCTGGTTCTAGTGAACCTCATAATCCAAGGGGCATAGGGCTTCAATTCAAACGGTTGATAACCCCCAAGTATAGGGGATTGCAATAGTTTTCGAGGGTAGAATATTCAACCCAAATTTATAGATTCGACACAAGGGGAGCCAAAGAATGTTTGCAAGTATTAGCAACTGAGTTATCAATTCAATCACACCTGGAGATTGATTATCTGCAACAAAATGATCAGTAGCACAATAATATGATAACTTTGATAGTAGTGGTAGCAGCAACTATAACGGTAATAGTGATAGTAATAGTTTTGTAGAAGTGACAATAGTAACAACAACAGTAGTAACTTAGCAAGATCAATATGTAGGAAAATCATAGGCATTGGATTGGTGATTTGTTGGATGATATTCATCATGTGACAGTTACAACCTAGTGCGATATGTCACTAGCTCCAGTTCATAAATATAATGTAGGCATGCATTCCGTAAATAGCCATACGTGCTTATGAAAAGAACTTGTATGACATCTTTTGTCCTACCCTCCCGTGGCAGCGGGATCCATAAGGAAACTAAGGGATATTAAGGCCTCTTTTAATAGAGTACCGGAACAAAGCATTAGCACATAGTGAATACATGAATTCCTCAAATTATGGTCATCACCGGAAAGTATCCCGCATATTTTCACTATGGGGTTTACAGATCATAACACATAATAGGTGACTATGACTTGCAAGATCGGATCTAGAACATAAATATAATGGTGATAACATAAATGGTTCAGATCTGAATTCATGGCACTCAGGCCCAAAGTGTCAATCATTAAGCATAGCAAAGTCATAACAACAGAAATCTCAGAACATAGTGGATACTAGGGATCAAGCCCTAAGAAAACCAACTCATTTACATGATGAATCTCATCCAACTCCTCACCTACCAGTGAGCCTACAAAGGAATTACTCACTCCCGGTGGAGAGCATCATGGAATTGGTGATGGAGGAGGGTTGGTGATGACGAAGACCAAAGATTCCCATCTCTGGAGCCCCGGTCAGACTCCGGATCTGGACTCCTGATGAAGAACAAGAGGTGACGACGGCTCCGTATCGCGAAACGAGATAATTCTTCCTCCTTGATTTTTTCTCCAAAAATAGGAATTTATAGCATCGGTTTTAGGATCTGTGGGGCCACCAGGTGGGGACAACACTCGTGGGCGCTTAGAGGGGGGCGTGCCCTGGTGGGTTGTGCTCACCCAGGCCCCCCCTCCGGTGGTTCTTGGCTCCGGTATTTTTCTTTATTTATATAAAAAATCCTCGCAAAGTTTCGTTCCAATCCGAGAACTTTTATTTCTGCACAAAAACAACACCATGGTAGTTCTGCTGAAAACAACGCCAGTCCGAGTTAGTTTCATTCAAATCATGCAAATTAGAGTCCAAAACAAGAGAAAGAGTGTTAGGAAAAGTAGATACGACAGAGACGTATCAATGGTGAAAGAGCAACATTGTCCAAAGTCCACATGAAGAAATCATGATAGTTAATGGGAATCATATGAATGATGTTGAACAACAGATTCTTCATGATGCCAACAACTTCTTCTTCTCCTTCAAAGTTGTGTCCTTTGATCGGACTAAGGGTTTTGGTCAATATGCGATAGACGGTCCTAGGCACATAGAGCAAATCCTTCACGAGGAAGGTGGTTCTTGGAGCTTGGCCTACCCGCAAAGGCTTCATCAACATTTGCATGAGATGATTTGGAAGTTCAGGTTCTTCATAGATCAGCCTTGAACATTCTGCAAGAGGACTAACTAGGATGACATGGAGCAATTCAGAGGCCGAAGCTTTGTAGTGAGTGTTTTCAGTCATCCAATCTAGAACCCATGAATTGACATCTGAGACATTTCTAGTGAGGTGCAGAGTTGCATAAAAGTAAAGAATGAGTTCTTCATTCCAATCACAAATGTCAGCATAGAAAGTGAGGAGTCAGCTTCGTGAAGAACATTCAGAACGAGTTGAAAGCATGGAATGGACTCCATATCCACATGAGGAATTTGACGGTGCTGGAAGAATTTGTCCTTGCCAAATAGAACTAAGGCATAGAAATTCATCTAACTTGCAGTCGAAAACCTCTTGCGCCTTAATCTTGCTGAGTCGTAAGGATTTGCATCAGTGAAGAAATGATGCTCAACGAAGAAATCAACATTGTTGAATTTCGGCTTCCTTGTGCCAGTCTTAGGATTTTGAGGCTTGGGCTGAAGATCTGCAGTAGTAAGCCTTACAATCTCTTGAGTCACAAGTTCTGGCGCAATAGACTGAGGAATTGAAGCGACAATTTCATCAGCAGTCTATGTCTCCATTTCTGCACCTGATGCAGCTGGAATTTTTTCAGGTATGGATTGGAGAGAATTTTGACGTCCTTTAGACCCTGTCAATATTTCTTCAGTCTGCACAGGGGACTAAGGAATTTGATGGAGAGGTGTGGCAATTGGTGAATTTGGGTTAATATTTTCCCAATAATCATCATTGAGGACAGGAGTGGTTGAGCCAATGTCCACATCTTCATCAATTTCTTCGACGCCCGCCTCTGCAGCAGTGAACTGAGGAATATGCGATGATACAAGTGGAGTTGAAACAACAGCTTCCACTTCAATTTTTTCGTCCATCTGCTCTTAGAAAGTAGCAACGATTTTCTTCATCAGGAATGACATATTCTTCACCAAACGGAACTAGTTCCTTTGATGGCACAATTGAAATTGGAGTAGCATCAATTGGTTCACTGAAAGAGCTTGCCAAAGTCCACATTTTCTTGGGAGCTGAGGACTCTGCAGAGGTTGATGATTTCCTTTTCTTTGCGGCTTCCTTCTCTGCAACCTTTGTTTTCTTCACTTCTGATGCAGAAGGAAGTGTGGTTTTCTTCATCTTTGAAGATTTTGCGGGAGGAGCAAATGAAGTTGGTGCATTTTCTTCAGGCACGACTGATGCATTCGCCCTAGCATTCTCAGTTTCTTCAGGCACAACAGTTTCTTCAGCTGGCCTGGGTTGTTCTTCAGGTGCAACATTGGTGATTGCCCTGTCAGTTTCTCCAGAAGCAAGAATTTCTTTAGCGGCCCTGGTAGCTTCTTCAACAACCTGAATTTCTTCAGTTGCTCTTTCATTTTTCTTCAGCAGGCTGGACAAAATATTCAGCCTGAGGAATTTGTTGTTGCGATGGAGTTGCAACATTTGCCTTGAGGTTCTTGGCGAGGTTGAAAAATCTGACCTTGGCTCCTATCAATCAGCATGGCATCGGTCAAATTCATCACTGAGGACTTTGATTTCCTTCTGAACTGTGACAAGTTCTTCAGGAGACACGGTAAGAACGTTGTTCCTCAAAAAGCGCTCTTTCTTGTACTGGTCCTTCTTGACTCGCCTGGCCTTCTCAAATTTTCATTTTTCTTCGCCTATGAAGGTGGTCAACATGTGACTTTGCCAGGAGTCAGATTCAGGTCAGAGAGTGGAGTGCTTGGATCCTTGTGCCATAGATCAATGAAGTCAAGAATCTTCTTCAGATCCAGCATAAGTGGCACAGAGCTGCCTTTGGCTCTCGTAGCCCTTTGCTATCTATCTCTGATGATTTCAGCAAGTTCTTCACCATCAGCTCCATCATCATCAGATGGAACATGGAACACCACTTGCTTCTTATGTGTACTTGGTATCTTGCCACGTCCAACAATGGACTTTGCCTTCAATAGACATGGGCCATTTGAGGATTGTGGTTGAGCTGAGGAAGTTGCAGATGCCCCTGAGGCAATAGAAAATCCATCAGTCCGCTGACACATTGTAAGGTGCACAGGAGTTGAGGACTTTGTGGCAGCAACTGATGATTTTGCAGCAAATGAGGGAATTGGCGCTGCCCTTGAGGAAGTTGCTTGAGGTATTTGCCCCGAGGGCTTTGTTGTTGAGGAACTTGGCCATGAGGGCATTGAGCTTGAAGACTTTGGCTTCAAAGCCGGTTTCTTCTGCATCGCCTTCTTTGGCATTGTTCTACTGGTAGAGGCCTTAGCAGCAGCAGCTTGAGAGTCCTCACGGAATTTACTCACAGCCTCAACAACCATCATTTGAAGCTTTCCTTGTCGCTTGGCCCGTTCCTTTGGAAATTCCTCACCACGCTTGATGCTGGTAGGATCAGCTTGTTGGCCAGCAACTAGAGGTGGTCTTGGCCATGGAGGATTGACAACGAATTTCTTCATGTACTTAGGAGTAACATAACGATATTCCTTCCATTCCTTCACGCATCTCCTCTCAATCCTTTGTATCCGCACTTTGCATTGTGTCTTGGTCTCTTTCCCATGAGTATCTTCATCAGGTGTGCAGTATTCATCATAGATGTCTTAAGAGATCTCAAACGCGGTGTTTGTCTCAGGCCTTTTTCCTCCTTTCTCAGGTCTTTTCCCATCTGCTATTTTCCTCACTTGAGGATTTTGAACTTTTGAAGATTCTTAGGAAGTATGCAATTTTTCTTCGAGGAACGCTTTTGATCAAAGTCTTTACCATTTTCATCGGTGCAGAGATGGCCATTTGGGGGCATAGAAATTTTGACGCCTTTGCAATCTTGCATGCCGAATTTCCTTAGTACATCCTTGAGATATTTCTCTTGAGATATGAAGATGCCATTGCCTTGTGGACGAATTTGGAGACCTAAGAAGAATTTGAATTCTCCCATCATAGAAATTTGATATTCCTCACGCATCATGTATCCAAATTCATCACTGTAACGTTCGTTAGTACAACCAAAGATAATATCGCCCACATATATTTGGCACATGAATAATTCATCATCATAAGTTTTTATGAAAAGAGTTGGGTCAAGTGAACCGGGTTTAAGGCCTTTCTTCATGAGGAATTCCTTGAGTGTATCATACCATGCCCGTGGGGCGTGCTTGAGGCCATAGAGGGCCTTGTTGAGTTTGAAGACTTTGTCACGATGCTTATGATCTTCAAAACCTGGGGTTGAGCAACACATACTTCTTCCTCAAACTTACCATTGGGGAATGCACTTTTCATCCATTTGATATAAGATGATATTATGATGGTTAGCATAAGCAAGCAATATTCGAATAGCCTCAAGTCTAGCAACTAGTGCAAAAGTTTCATCAAAATCAATTCCTTCAACCTGTGCGTAGCCCTGAGCTACAAGACGAGCCTTATTCCTCACCATTAGGCCATTATCTTTTTGCTTGTTGCGGTAGCTCCACTTGGTACCTATGATCTGATCGCTTGACAAGTTCCCACACTTAGTTGATCTCGAATTGATGCAATTCCTTTTGCGTAGCTTGAATCCACTCAGGCTCCAGAAATGCCTCATCAACTTTGGTGGGCTCTGTGATAGAGACAAAAGCGAAGTGCCCACAAAATTTAGACAAATGTGAAGCTTTTGAGTGTTTGAGAGTACCTGGTGCATTGATGTCGTGAAGGATTTTCTCAATCTGCACTTCATTTGGGACGTGAGGATGAGTAGGTTGACGACTTTGATTGGGTTGAGCATTTTCTTCAGAGCCATTTTCCTCAGGTGCACCAGTATGATTTTCTTCATGGTCTAGAATAATTTCTTCAACGGGTTCTTTAGTGGGTATGACATCCTCAGTAGCCTTGAACTTAATGGATTACTTAGGATACATCTCATCAAGCACAAGAGCTAGGTGCTCTCTTTGTGATCCGTTAGTTTCATCGAACCGCACATCTACAGTTTCAACAACCTTGTTGTGATAGGTGTTGAAGACTATGTAGGTGTGCGAGTCCTTTACGTAACCAAGCATAAAACCTTCATGTGCTTTCAGTGCAAATCTACCATTCTTAAGAATTTGCTCCCCACTACTCCCTATTCTCTCACCATGCACACTGTCGATATCGGTGATGTGCCACATCATCTTCTATATCTAAATATGCACACTGACCACATCAGCGATGTGCCAAGTCATCTTCTGTATCTAAATAGGAGACCCAACTACCTGAATTTTCTAGCTCCTCATGCATCCACGTCATCAGTGTTCATCACACCGTCCCGCTTGATCCAATGGTACTATTCCTGGCTTGATTTCTTGTGTGTGGGATGTACAAAGGCACAGAACCACGTCTTGACTTTTTGCACTTGACTGCCGAGCCAAACGCCCATGTCTGTCATCGTTTACATGTTCATATTCCCAGTTGGGTTCTCTCGCAAAAAAATCATCCCAGTTGCATCTCATCGCCTTCAACACTCCCGAGGCCAGCTGTAGTTTAGCTTCTTCCCAGCATTAGCTCTTTTGTCTCCTCTAATTAATTATCAACTCTGGTCTTCCTCTCCTTGACGCAAAAGAAACTGACATGGATCTTCACCTTCGCTGCGACACCTACAGACCACCATGGTCGTTTGGCTCATGATGCTCTGGTACCCAAGTACCCCAAGCCTATATGCTGGTGGGCTCCTCTCTCTCTCCGTCCATCCCTCTTTCTCTCTCCCTCCCTCCATCTCTCTCTCTCTCTCTCCCTCTCTCTCTCTCTCTCTCTCTCTCTTAGTGGTGTTCCCTTGCCGTTCTTCAGTGATGTTGCCATAGTCCATATTAACGCCTTCTTTTCATGCAGTTCGTGATTGCAAGATCTGAAGCCGGGTTGATTTTCTCTGTTGAGGTTATGTTTGGAATTTGGCTTGGGGTTTTGGGATATCTCTTTAATAATTTTGGTTGCGTCATTCACCTATGTCATTTCACTGTGATACGGAGCAGAGGGATCTCCTTTATTTGTTACTATTGGTTTAGTAAGTAATATTCATGGCGCCATGCTCACATCATATTTTTTGCAGGGCAAAGCAATGGATCTGTGAAACATACAAACTACCATCCTCATATATGAGGACACACCAACAGTGTAGAAAGGAATTGATATCATGTGACTTCTGTTTCACCAGTTCTCAGCTATATGTTTATCTGCATCAGTAATTGTGTCTCATATTCAGATGCACAACTTCTAGCAGTGCAGAAAGGAATTGATTTCATCAGGTTTTCGTTTCACCTGTTTTCATCTATACTTTGTTTCTGTACATTCATTGTGTTTGCACATATTCAGATGCACAACTTCGATAAAATGCACAATTATTAATCAACTCTCCATTTGGAATTGAGATGCAACTACTGTTCGGTTACTAATTTTATGTGTTTGTTCTTTCAAAAAAATTCCTTAAAATCACCCTTTTATTTTCCTCCACCAAACTGAGCAGGCGTCTCATTTATTTACTCATGCAACTTCAATTCTATTAATCAGATCGACCGAGCCATCACTTGAGCCATCACTCGCGCTATTACAAGCATGTGGTAACTCATTGTATTCTCTAAGACGGACTCCTATATCATTTTGCATGAGTGTTCCCGCTAGCAACGTCCATGGTTTATCTTAGTTCCCTAATTTTGAATTCCTTTAATTTTATCAAATCTCAAAGCTAGTGTCATTATACTTCTTCTTCGTTTGCTCCTCTTAGTGAAACTAATATACATATATTTTTGTCATATTCATTATTTGTAATGTTGGGATGGAAGAAGTTCCACAAATATGTTAAATAAATATCATTTTATGTCATGGTTTTTAAGCATTGTTTTAAATTTACGATACTCCATACAAGTCGATTGAAGGAATAATTTCACGTACATCTTTCATCTTAGTATATACTGTCAATGCTATCTTTACTATTACTAATATTCATCCTTGATTGAGCAGTTCCAAAGCCTTTATTTCTTATACAATACGTTCCTAGGTAAGAGATTAAAAAATATTCTTGGGGCCAATTTGGATGATCTTACTCTCTTATGTATGATTAACTTATTTGTTCTTTATGTCTACATACTTTGAAGATAAAACAACCACTCTATCTTTAGTCAACGCCGCCTTTATTTTTCCCTCTTTTTTCTCTTGGGATTTGTTTCTTCAAAGTTTTCTATGAAACACATGAAGTGTCATAGCAACGCGCGAGGAATCTTCTAGTTTAGAATTGTGATGAGGATCTCTAATCCAACATTTAGCACTGAAGACTTTGAAATAACTCACATTGGTTTTCTTGTTAGTGAGGAGTTCATATGAGGTCTTCTTGAAGAATTTGTGAAGATATACCCTGTTGATGATGTGGCACGCAGTATCACTAGCCTCAGACCAGAAGCAACAAGGCATCTTGTATTCATCTAGCATGGTGTGAGCCATCTCAACTGGAGTCTTGTTCTTGCGCTCCACGACACCATTCTGCTGAAGAGTCTATGAGGTAGATAACTCATGAGTAATACCAAGTTCATCAAAGATAGTCATCAAGACCAGTGTTCCTGAACTCGTTCCCATTGTCACTCCTGATATGCTTGATCTTCAGACCGGAATTCATCAAGGCCCTTGAGGAAAATCATTTGAAGACTTCCTGCACTTCAGTTTTGTACATAATGATACACACCCATGTGTAACGAGAGTAATCATCAACAATAACAAAGCCATATAATGATGTTGCATTTGTCAGTGTGTCATAATGAGCAGGACCAAAGAGTTCCATGTGAAGCAATTCAAAAGGACGAGTGGTAGTCATGATAGTCTTCGAGGGATGCTTGGAACTGGTCATCTTTCCAGACTCACAAGCCCCACAAAGAGGATCTTTGAGGAATTTGACACCCTCGATGTCGATGACGTGCTTCTTCTTCACAAGCATGTGCAAGTTCCTCATGCCAGCATGACCGAGTCGATGATGCCATAGCCAGCCTTCTGAAGCTTTTACAAGTCTCCTCTCCTAAAGCCTTCAAAGACTTTTGATTTGTCAGATTCCCTGAGTACTATGCAGCAATATTTGCCAAAGATGACAACCATATCAAGATCATAAAGTATTGAGACACACATGAGGTTGAATCTGAGGGACTCGATAAGCATGACTTTGTCCATGTGTCGATCCTTTGAGATTGCAACCCTACCTAGACCCAATACCTTGCTTTTTCCTTGGTCAGCGTAGGTGATATGCTTTAGATGTGATGGAGATAGAACAAAGTCCATGAGTAAGTTCTTGTCACCGGTCATGTGATTTGTACATCCAATGTCGAGGAACCACTCAGTAGCTTTGAGAGATTCATCCTGCAGATAAATTAGTGCATCTTACGAATTCATATACTTCATAGTGAAGAATATGACATCAAATTCATCAGATAGAATTTTATCAAGTAGTGCAATAGATATAGTAGTATAATGATGTGGGAAATGAGTAATTCATTTCTTCATGATTAGCTTCCGTCCATTCAAGCACTCTTAGGTCTCCAGCAAATTCTTCAAATGTTCAAGTTCATCTGGAGACCTGACCCTGCATATGTGAAAGGTCTCATTGAAGCCAGTGCACTTCGTTTCACAGAAGAGGAGTTAGAGTATGCATATGAATAAGCAGAGAAATTCTTCGAGGACTTATGAACATAATGATTTGAAGAATAATGCACATATTCATGACCCTTAGATTTTCCCTGTGAAACATATGCATTAGCATGATGATGATTATATGAGGAATCTGATCCATATGAGGACTTGGATCCATATGAAGACTTTGGTCCATATGAAGAATTTGATCTGGGGTTTCTATTCTTCATAGGTGGTTTCATGAGGACATTCACTTGAAGACTTTCGAGGCACCTTTTGGGAACCCATATTTTGTTCGTAGGGGGGCCGTTCCTGCAGTTAGTTCCAGCATATCTGGCAAATACTTCACCATTAGTTTTTTCAATAGTTTATAGTTGGAGTCAAATGACTCGTCAAATGAATATGAGAATTCACATGTAAAGATAGATAAAGTAGACGGATCTACATGAGGTCCTTTTGCAGCAACCCATGATGTTTTGGGGTACTGCTCAGGTTTCTAGTAGGAACCATCAGCATTGAGTTTCCTCTCAAATGCAATACTCTCTTTCCTAGGGTTCCTGTTAAGGATCTACTTCTTAAGCATATCACTAAGAGCCTGATGCCCTTTGAGGCTTTTGTACATGCCTGTCACATACAATTCCTTCAACCCTGCATTTTCATCAGTGATACTTGTGGTATCCTCAGATGAGGAATTTGTGACCACTGAAATAGTTGAAGAAGTTTCAGCAATAGAAGCATTTGAACGTTTAGGTGAAGAATTAGCAGTTTCATGTTGAATGCATTTGAAACATGGTGGAATGAATTCTTCCTGAGCGGAGCTGATGTCAGGACCCCGACTCGATGCCACACAGGTCTAGCATGTAACACCTCATATCACTTTGCGGCCTCACGCACGGTATTCCCACGGGTGTCGCCTTACCTTTGCCCGGGACTGTTTGCGCCTTTTGGCACACGTATATGATAGTGTCGCTAGTACCCATATGATAAGGAGCCCGGGCTGACATGGCTAGTCGTAAACCCAAGGTGGCACAGACTTACAGGGACAGGCATCCATGACCCAGCAACGAACGTGTCGGTCATCAGCAAGTGGGTCCGGGCTGTAGCACTGGGCTAGCAGGACTCCGGTAAACCGGGCTATAGCGGGCTAACAGGACTCCGGTACTCAATGCGTGACATTTCCCCGAAGGGACAGACACAGGAACGAAGAAGGACACATGCCGGCCAGCCTAAGTGTTCCAGAGCAGTAGCAAGCTACCATGGCTCAGTGGTAACACTAGGAGACATTTCCCGGTAAGAGAGGCTACTAAGGATAAACAACTAGATAGTCAGATCCCACACATACCAAGCATTTCAATCATACACACAATATGCTCGATATGTGCAAATACAACAAGGCATCACAACATGACTCTATGACACAAGTACTTTATTTAGGGCTCAGAGAGCCATACATAACATACACAAAGGTACGGGTCACACGACCCAGCATTCAAGTCATACAGTCATACAAACCAGCAGCGGAAGTAACTTGTCTGAGTACAGACAGCTAGTAAAATAAAAGAGGCTTGGAAAGCCTAGCTATACTACGTGGTCCTTCACAAGCTCAGGATCACCACCTGGGCCTTAGCCTACTCATTGATGTCAACGTCTACGAAGAACCCATCAGAAGGGGTTGCAGCGTCTTCTGTAAAATGTAAATTATAGCAACATGAGTACAAAGGTACTCAGCAAGACTTACATCAGATCCTACATACATGCACATTATCAAGAAGGGTTGGTGGAGTTATTGCAGCAAGCCAGCTTTGACTCTTGGCTAGACTATCCTACGAGACTCCAACTTGAAATGGTTTTGCGTACACGAGTCCACTACTCACCACTTCAATACACTACCGAGGATCCACCTTCGTCTTCCTACGAAAAAGCCATCATCGGCACTCACACTTATCTTGAGGCTTTTAGTAGTTTCCATTTACTTGTCTATGAACTGTATAGGCAACCAAGTAGTCCTTTACCGCGGACGCGGCTATTCGAATAGATCATGATAACCCTGCAGGGGTGTACTTCTTCATACATGTTTCCACCACTTAGCGTCTGCACACGACATGTGCTCGGCAGACTTCAAGCGAAAACCGACGTGGGTGTAGACCACGACCTACCTAAACACCTAAGTCTCTAGTCCAGGTTTATCGCCTATTCGGGTTCCATCCATGAGGAGACCCGACCGAGGTTTCGCTCACAGCCCCAAACGATGTGAACAGGGTTCCCGAGATACCTAACGGGTATTCGGTACACCGTGCCACGTACCTACCGCATCACAGCCCACCCCTACGGTCAGCGCTGTCCACGGCCTCCAGTAGGCTACAAACACCAGAAACTACTTGCAACTCCTGGACAGAGAACTAGGGTGGATAAGAAGTCGAGCGGGGTCATATTTCAGGGCCCAATGCATGGTAGTAGCTGTATCTTAAATCACACATACAGATCTCAGTGCTTAAGGTCGGCTTCAATGAAACAACCCACCATGTACTCCTACATGGCCTTTCATCGATACCTTTACCAAATCGTGTTCACCACACCACTCTCATTACCGACATAAATCACACATACAGAGGAAGTGGGTTCAACTACCGTAACACGCAGCAGTTTGAAACGCGTTGTCTTAATGCAGTAAACGAGAGCAGGAGCGAGAACATGGGATTGTATCGATATGATCAAATGGTTGGTTGCTTGCCTGATGGTTCGATGCACTGATACGGTTCTTCGTTAGGGTAATCACGGTACTCCTCGGAGGCAGAACCTGCCGCAAAGAACACCGATACACAACCATCACCAAACAATGTGCAACAATATGATGCATGCATGAAACATGGCAATATGAGTGTGTTGGGCTAATGCAACTAAGACCAGAAGGGTTTGAACCAATTTGAATCAAAGATTCAAATTTCAAACTCATACATGGCCCTTTAAAGTGTTTTTTCCTTGTTCTGCATTAAACATCAAGTTAACTTGTTTAGTCATGCATGAAAATAGTACAGATGGATAGATTGGATTTTTCTGATCATTTTTCATATATAATTTGTCTGATTTGGAGTTACAGAATAATAGTTATGAATTTTTGAAGTTTAAATTATATTCTGGAATTTCCTATATTAGATTAAATCCAGAAAATCAATTACTGCGTCAGCCTGACGTCAGGGTGACATCAGCAGGTCAACGAGACACAGTCTGGGTCAAACCTGACAGTGGGTCCCGCGTGTCAGTGTGATTAATGAAACTAGAATTAATTTAAACTAATCCTAATTAGTTAACAGGGATGGGCCCCACCTGTCATTGACTCAGGGGAGTCAACCAGGGCCCACCCGTGGTCAAACCCGGGTCGGCTGCACCGGCGTTTAGCCGCCGGCGAGCCCGACGCGGCGGCGGAAGTGATTTTTGCCGTTCCGGCAACCAAACGAGCCGCGGAGGCCACCAGAGAGGAGCTGAGGTCGAGCCGCAGCTCTTGGTGGAGTCCGTTGGGGTCGGGGTGGCCGGAGTTGGCGCCGGCGACGACTTTGGCGGCCACCGGAGTTCGGCCGAAGACGAACTTGACGCTAGAGGGGTCGGTGAGGTGCGGGGAGTAGCTGGTTAGGTGCTACGTGACATGGTGAACATGATGGACACCGGTTTGTGGCCGGAGGGTGACCGGGAGCACGTCGGCGACGAGCTCCACGGCGGTGGGTGCGGTTGAGCTCCGGGAGGTCGCTACACAGCTCGGAAGCAAGAAAAGAAGGGAGGGGAAGATGGCTAAGCTCGCGGGGAGTTCGACGAAGCACTTGGTGCGGCCGGGGACGGACCGGAGCGACGACGGCGTTGAAGGGGATCTCCGGCGACGGCGGTTCGGGCGAGGTTGTTGCGGTGGACTCGGGCGTTGCGAGCGCTCGGGGCTCGGCTTGCTCGATGAAGTGGACAGCGGCGGAGCTCCTGGACACGACGAGAGGACGCACGGGCGGCGGGTAGCACGGCTATGACGTAGGCACGGCGGTGGTGGCGTCGGTCATGGCGGGGGAGCGCGAGGGGGAGGAGCTGGAGAGGAGAGGGGGTGTCTGGGGGGTTCGGGGGAGAGAGGGAGGGCGATCCACGACGTCACCGGGCGAGGGGAGCGGCGAGGCGGCGAGCAGGTGCATGGCGCGCGCTGCGGTGGCCGTCGGGCACCTGCCTGCCTGCCTGGCCGGCAAGCAGCTCGCTGGAGCGGCGCTGGGCTGGGCCGGCAGGTGGGCCGGGTGCTGGTGCCAGGTAAGGTTTTGTTATTTTTCCTGTTTTCTGTTTTTTAATACTTCTGCAACTTTGTAGAATTAATAAAAATACTTAGGCAACTCCTAAAATCACCAAACTACTCCTGGTCCATAGTTGGATTATTTCCAACATGAAACATTTTAGTTTGGAGATATTTGAGCATTTAGATATTTTATATAATTTTAAATACCCAAATTCAAATATTTATGATTTAATTCACAAACCCTAAGATGGCCTAGGAAAATGTGCATCACTTTTGGCAAAGGTTCTGAACCAAGACAAAAATGATGGGCATTTTAGAAGGGCATTTCAGGTTCATTGAAAAAGTTTTTAGTAAACCCTAGTTGGTTTCAGAGGGGGCTGGGGGTTCTGTCATCCCCATTTCAGGTTTCTGACGAAAGAGTAAATATGATGCAACACTCTAATGCATGAACTAGCTAGGGTGTGACAACTCACCCCCACTCAAAAGAATCTCGTCCCGAGATTTGGGTTCTTCCGGGAAGAAGGCGGGGTACTCGAGTCGAAGACGATCCTCCCTTTCCCAAGTTGCTTCATCCTTAGAATGGTGAGACCATCGAACTTTGAGAAACTTGATATTATGACGTCGAGTGGTACGCTCGGCCTGATCGAGGATACGAATGGGGTACTCTCGATATGTAAGATTATCTTGGAGATCAAGCGTTTCGTGGTCCACTCCACGGATAGGATCCGAGAAGCAACGCCTGAGTTGAGAAACGTGGAAGACATCGTGGACTCTGGAGAGATGCGGAGGTAGTTCCAACTCGTAGGCAACTTCTCCTTGTTTAGCGAGAATGCGAAAGGGTCCAATGTAATGAGGAGCCAATTTGCCTTTGATACCGAAACGATGGGTTCCCTTCAGAGGGGTAACCCGAAGGTAAGCCTTCTCGTCAACCTCGAAAGTCATAGCCTTATGTTTTCGGTCATATTGACTCTTTTGACGAGATTGGGCTGTTTTCAACTTTTCACGAACGATGCGAACTTGCTCTTCTGCTTCCTGAATCATATACGGGCCAAAGAATTGTCTTTCCCCGGTTTCTGACCAGTTAAGGGGTGTTCGACACCGTCGTCCATAGAGAACTTCAAAAGGGGCTCTACCCAAGCTAGATTGATAGCTGTTGTTGTAAGCAAATTCGGCAAATGGAAGGCATTTCTCCCACTCCATTCCGAATGAGATAACAGAGGCTCGAAGCATGTCTTCTAGAATCTGGTTGACGCGTTCCACTTGACCACTCGACTGAGGGTGGAAAGCGGTGCTAAAAGAAAGACGGGTTCCCATAGCATTTTGGAAACTTTCCCAAAATCGAGAGGTGAAAAGACTTCCTCGATCCGAGTTAATTTCCAAAGGAACACCATGGAGAGACACTATTCGAGAGATGTATAAGTCTGCCAACTGACTAGCGGTTATACTCTCACGAACAGGTAAGAAATGGGCCACTTAGGAAAGACGATCAACAACGACGAAGATAGCATTATTCCCTCTCTTGGTTCCGGGAAAACCGGTAATGAAATCCATACCAATTTTATCCCATTTCCATTCAGGAATAGCTAAAGGTTGAAGGGTGCCAGCAGGCCGTTGATGCTCTGCTTTTACACGACGGCAGACGTCGCAATTAGCAATATACTGAGCAATTTCTCTCTTCATCCTAGTCCACCAGAACCTTTGGCGTAGGTCCTGATACATCTTGGTACTACCGGGATGAATGGTGAGAGGAGATTCATGAGCCTCCTTAAGGATCAACTGCCGTAGATGATGGTTCTTGGGAACCACTAAACGGTTCTCAAAGTACACAACACCATGATCATTTGTGGAGAAACAACTAGCACCTCCGCTAGCAATGTTTTCCTTGATTTTAGATATTCCCTTATCTCGCTTTTGGGCAGCGATAATTTGATCCGTAAGAGTAGGTTTCGCCACCAAGGTGGAAAGAAATCCTTGAGGAACAATGTGAAGGTTGAGCTTCCGAAATTCCTCATGGAGAAGCGGTTGACTTTGTTGTAACATCAGGTTGTTACAATAAGATTTACGACTTAGCGCATCAGCCATGACGTTGGCTTTCCCTGGGGTGTAAGTTATTCCTAAGTCGAAATCTGTGATCAACTCAACCCAACGTCTTTGCCTGAGATTCAAATCCGGTTGGGTGAAGATATACTTCAGACTTTGGTGATCAGTGAATATTTCGCAACGATTACCAAGAAGGTAATGTCGCCAGGTTTTAAGTGCATAGACTACGGCTGCAAGCTCTAGATCATGAGTAGGATAATTCTCCTCATGTGGGTGCAATTGCCGTGAAGCGTAAGCAATTACGTGTCGGTCTTGCATGAGAATGCAACCTAGTCCTTGTCGCGAGGCGTCGCAGTAGATAACAAAGTCCTTAGAGAAGTCTGGCGGTACCAGTACGGGAGCAGAAGTCAGGCGTCTTTTCAGTTCCTGAAAGCCGTGCTCACATTGTGGAGTCCATTCAAACTTTTTATCTTTCTTGAGGAGTTCGGTTAGAGGTTTAGCAACTTTGGAGAAGTTCTCGACAAAGCGACGGCAATAGCTTGCTAAGCCAAGGAAACTCCGAACTTGCTTGACCGACTCAGGTGGAGTCCAATTAAGGACGGCTTGAACTCGCTCAGGGTTAACAGCAATACCTTTACCAGATATTACATGACCCAGATAGGTCACTTCTGACAACCAAAATTCACATTTAGAGAATTTGGCATAAAGACGATGCTCTCGAAGTTTCTTCAACACTAGCCTTAGATGTTCGGCATGTTCTTCCTCGTTCTTGGAGTAGATGAGTATATCATCGAGGTAAACCACGACGAATTTATCCAAATACTCCATGAAGATTGAGTTCATTAACCGAGAAAAGGTGGCTGGAGCGTTGGTTAAACCGAAGGACATGACGGTGTACTCGTATTGGCGATAACGAGTAACAAAGGCCGTTTTAGGAATGTCCCCGTTCCTGATTTTGATTTGATGGTAGCCTAACCTCAAATCCATTTTGGAGAAGACTGAGGATCCAGCGAGCTGATCATACAGGTCGTTGATCCTGGGGAGCGGATATTTGTTCTTGATTGTGACCAAATTGACAGGTCGATAATCTACAACCATCCGGTCCGTACCATCCTTCTTCTTGACGAAGAGGACGGGGCAAGCCCATGGAGATGAACTAGGTCGGATGAAACCCTTTTTCAGGGACTCATCGAGTTGTTTCTTAAGCTCGGCTAGTTCTAGTGGTGCCATCTTATAGGGTCTTTTAGCAATCGGAACGGTTCCTGGAATGAGGTCGATTACGAACTCAACATCCCTGTCAGGTGGAACACCTGGCAATTCCTCTGGGAAGACATCCGGGAAGTCACGGACTACCGGAACGTCCTCAAGGTCTGGCAAAGGGCTGGCGTTAAGAGAATATAATTGTCGCTTGGCTATTCGGGTCAAGACATTGACTACCTTCCCCGAGGGATGGGTGAGTTGAACGGTCCTAGAGAAACAATCAATTTTGGCATGATGAGCTGACATCCAGTCCATACCCAAGATGATATTAATATCTGAAGATTTAAGGGCTATCAAAGATGCGAGGAAAACAAGTCTGTCGACTTGAATTTCATTTCCATGGCTTACTCTAGAAGTTTGCCATTTGGATCCCGGAGTTTGAATTACCATAGAGGATGGCATGTCACAGAATGCGGTGTTATGCAAGCGAGCATAGTTCTCGGATATGAATGAATGAGATGCTCCTGTATCGAAAAGAACAGATGCCGGGTGGCAATTAACAAGGAGCGTACCGAGAACGACGTTGGGATCCTCTTGAGCTTCTTCGGCAGAGATACAGTTGACATGGCCACGTGTAGCGGTGGCCGGCTTGGCGTGGAACACTTTCCCTGTCGGCTTGCCACGGCCAACAGCCTTAGCAGATTGGTTGGGGTTGGTCTGGGGACACTCGCGCATATAGTGGCCAGATTCCCCACACTTAAAGCAAGTCACAGAACTGGTACGTGGAGGAGCATTGTTGGTTGGACCACCATAGGGCTTGGCTGGTGCAGACTGTTGAATGGGGCGAGGCGCCTGGAAGGATGGCCTCGGTGTGAACCTGGGTGGCAGGGCAGTGTTGGGCACCCACACGCGGCGCTTCTGAGGGCCAGCACCGGATGAGGAACCCACGTCACGGCCATGCTTGCGTGTTGCGTCATAATCAGTCTGACCAGTCTCAGCACTGATGGCCTTGTTAACAAGCTTCTGAAAAGATGTGCACTCATGCAGACGGAGGTCGCGGCGAAGCTCAGGACTAAGTCCCTTACGGAACCTTGCTTGCTTCTTGGCATCAGTAGAAACTTCCTCAGTGGCATATCGTGCGAGGTTACCGAACTCCCTGCTGTAAGCATCCACAAAGAGTCGGCCTTGAGTGAAACTGCAAAATTCCTCACGTTTACGGTCCATGAGACCCTCCGGAATGTGATGTTCACGGAAAGCCTCGCTGAATTCAGCCCAAGTAGTGACATGGCCCGCTGGGCGCATAGCTCCATAATTCTCCCACCAGAGACTGGCGGGGCCTTCAAGATGATATGCAGCAAAGGTGACCTTGTCAGCCTCGGCTACTAGTGCGGAGCGCAGTTTGTGAGAAATACTGCGAAGCGAGTCATCAGCGTCGAGAGGCTCGACGGAGTGGTGGAACGTGGGTGGATGTAACTTGATGAAATCACTGAGTGACACCACGTTAGTCCTCTGATGGTGTGCTGTGTTCTGTTCAATACGCTCCAACAAACGGTTGGTCTCCCGCTTGTTTCTTTCGGCTTCCATCATAACTTCGGCTAGGGAAGGAGGATGAGGCAGATTTGCATTCCTGACTTCACTGCCTTCGGCCTGCTCTTGGGGAGCAGGGTTAGTGCGCGTGTTGACCATCCTAGGTAAACAAGAAAATGATTTAGTCAGAATGATAAGATTCCGACATAGGATACAGAATGTAAGGAATAACTCGGAATGCAAGATGATCATCTGTATGACATGGTAGATACATGAACTGCTTCTTTATTCCATCGTCATACACACCATACACGGTTTAGTACAAGACCAAACAAGGTACTGTTACGGTGAAAAGAGGATTACATCTCATCGGAGGCATCCCAAGCTCCTATACATTATTTTTCTACACCTCCGGAAGGCGGTACAACTAGGTCATATCCCACGAGTCACGCAGGACGATAGACGACACCGCTAGTACGAACTAGTGATACTACCACTAACTCAGACCGATCCGTAGTAGTCCTCGTAGAAGTCACCTCCATAGCCTGGAAGCTCAACATGATCATCCGGGAACAGACGATCTCGCGGAGCTTGCGGACCATAGGGGCTAGGATGAGGTCTTGGACCAACAGACGGTGGCCTGCGGGGACCGCGAGGTGGGGTGATGCCTCCTACATCACGCCAACCCATCACGTCTGGCAGAGCAGATCTCACAGGATAGAGATCGCGCATATCCGAATATCCAGCTTGCACCGCCGGTGCAAACCGAGTCAATGTGGCCCAATGGTCAGCACGGGTATTGAAGAGCTCTAACCTCAAGGCCCGATTTTCACGGTCCTTATCCTCGAGCATCTCAGCAGTAGTGCGAGTCCGTGAATCCTCCTGAGTGGGGTCAGCATAGATAGCCTGGAGATACCCTTGTGCTCCCGGAAGTGATCCTGGCATATACCGGAAATCAGAGTCCCGAAATAGACCAGACCTGACTCGCATGATGGTCATCATAGAGTAGGCGGCGTCCTGCACAGCCATCTCAATAGTAACCCCGAGTCCATAGGAGCAGTGAAGGGGCTCGGTGGACCCAGGATAAGATGGAAATATCCTGACAGTGCAGAGATACTGGCTTTGATTAAAGTCTCGGAATTGCTCTTCGACCGTGTACTCAGGATACCAGCGGTATCCAGCCTCAGTCATTACCCTGACCAACTTGGCAGTATGGCCGGGTACATCTAGGCATCGAGTCAGGCGAACCACTTGATTGAGGTCGCGAGTGGCCATCTGAAAGCACAATCATAATGCAAAGGCATTAAAATTTCTAGCAATTTCGGCAGCATATCAGCTGTAAATGCTCAAGAAGGATTTTGAGACATTTGACAAAGGATTACATACACACTCATCATCATCATAACAAAGTTCTGAATCCATTCTAACAACATAATGTGGTAGTAGAACTGAACTAGGCTTGTATCCATCAAACTTATAAGGTACTACTGATTAGTAACACGTGATCCTGATAGAGAGAATAGATCCTAATTCCTTATCCCCCGGTAGAAGAATGGACTGACTCAGATCAGAATGTCATAAGATAAAGGAGTAAAAAGAGCCTTACGTTCCATCCCACAAACAATTCCCCTACATATAACTAAAGAATTTCTAGACTCAACATCGACCAGTTTGGCTTGGAGAACCTACAGGCAGTCCGGCTCTGATGCCAACGCTGTCAGGACCCCGACTCAATGCCACATCGATCTAGCCGGTAACACCTCATATCACTTTGCGGCCTCACGCACGGTATCCCCACGGGTGTCGCCTTACCTTTGCCCGGGACCGTTTGCGCCTTTTGGCTCACGTATATGATAGTGTCGCTAGCATCCATATGATAAGGAGCCCGGGCTGACATGACTAGTCGTAAACCCAAAGTGGCACAGACTTACAGGGACAGGCATCCATGACCCAGCTTCGAACGTGTCGGTCATCAGCAAGTGGGTCCGGGCTGTAGCACTGGGCTAGCAGGACTCCGGTAAACCGGGCTGTAGCGGGCTAACAGGACTCCGGTACTCAATGTGTGACATTTCCCCGAAGGGACAGACACAGGAACGAAGAAGGACACATGCCGGCCAGCCTAAGTGTTCCAGAGCAGTAGCAAGCTACCATGGCTCAGTGGTAACACTAGGAGACATTTCCCGGTAAGAGAGGCTACTAAGGATAAACAACTAGATAGTCAGATCCCACACATACCAAGCATTTCAATCATACACACAATATGCTCGATATGTGCAAATACAACAAGGCATCACAACATGACTCTATGACACAAGTACTTTATTTAGGGCTCAGAGAGCCATACATAACATACACAAAGGTACGGGTCACACGACCCAGCATTCAAGTCATACAGTCATACAAACCAGCAGCGGAAGTAACTTGTCTGAGTACAGACAGCTAGTAAAATAAAAGAGGCTTGGAAAGCCTAGCTATACTACGTGGTCCTTCACAAGCTCAGGATCACCACCTGGGCCTTAGCCTACTAATTGATGTCAACGTCTACGAAGAACCCATCAGAAGGGGTTGCAGCGTCTTCTGTAAAATGTAAATTATAGCAACATGAGTACAAAGGTACTCAGCAAGACTTACATCAGATCCTACATACATGCACATTATCAAGAAGGGTTGGTGGAGTTATTGCAGCAAGCCAGCTTTGACTCTTGGCTAGACTATCCTACGAGACTCCAACTTGAAATGGTTTTGCGTACACGAGTCCACTACTCACCACTTCAATACACTACCGAGGATCCACCTCCGTCTTCCTACGGAAAAGCCATCCTCGGCACTCACACTTATCTTGAGGCTTTTAGTAGTTTCCATTTACTTGTCTATGAACTGTATAGGCAACCAAGTAGTCCTTTACCGCGGACGCGGCTATTCGAATAGATCATGATAACCCTGCAGGGGTGTACTTCTTCATACATGTTTCCACCACTTAGCGTCTGCACACGACATGTGCTCGGCAGACTTCAAGCGAAAACCGACGTGGGTGTAGACCACGACCTACCTAAACACCTAAGTCTCTAGTCCAGGTTTATCGCCTATTCGGGTTCCATCCATGAGGAGACCCGGCCGAGGTTTCGCTCACAGCCCCAAACGATGTGAACAGGGTTCTCGAGATACCTAACGGGTATTCGGTACACCGTGCCACGTACCTACCGCATCACAGCCCACCCCTACGGTCAGCGCTGTCCACGGCCTCCAGTAGGCTACAAACACCAGAAACTACTTGCAACTCCTGGACAGAGAACTAGGGTGGATAAGAAGTCGAGCGGGGTCATATTTCAGGGCCCAATGCATGGTAGTAGCTGTATCTTAAATCACACATACAGATCTCAGTGCTTAAGGTCGGCTTCAATGAAACAACCCACCATGTACTCCTACATGGCCTTTCATCGATACCTTTACCAAATCGTGTTCACCACACCACTCTCATTACCGACATAATCATTTCACTCTAGCCCATCACCCAGATGATCCAGACCTGACACAACTCTAAGCATAGCAGGCATAGCAAGGTAGGAACAACACATACATATGGCTCAATCAACTCCTACACATGCTAGTGGGTTTCATCTAGTTACTGTGGCAATGACAGGTCATGCAGAGGAAGTGGGTTCAACTACCGTAACACACAGCAGTTTGAAACGCGTTGTCTTAATGCAGTAAACGAGAGCAGGAGCGAGAACATGGGATTGTATCGATATGATCAAATGGTTGGTTGCTTGCCTGATGGTTCGATGCACTGATACGGTTCTTCGTTAGGGTAATCACGGTACTCCTTGGAGGCAGAACCTGCCGCAAAGAACACCGATACACAACCATCACCAAACAATGTGCAACAATATGATGCATGCATGAAACATGGCAATATGAGTGTGTTGGGCTAATGCAACTAAGACCAGAAGGGTTTGAACCAATTTGAATCAAAGATTCAAATTTCAAACTCATACATGGCCCTTTAAAGTGTTTTTTCCTTGTTCTGCATTAAACATCAAGTTATCTTGTTTAGTCATGCATGAAAATAGTACAGATGGATAGATTGGATTTTTCTGATCATTTTTCATATATAATTTGTCTGATTTGGAGTTACAGAATAATAGTTATGAATTTTTGAAGTTTAAATTATATTCTGGAATTTCCTATATTAGATTAAATCCAGAAAATCAATTACTGCGTCAGCCTGACGTCAGGGTGACATCAGCAGGTCAACGAGACACAGTCCGGGTCAAACCTGACAGTGGGTCCCGCGTGTCAGTGTGATTAATTAAACTAGAATTAATTTAAACTAATCCTAATTAGTTAACAGGGCTGGGCCCCACCTGTCATTGACTCAGGGGAGTCAACCAGGGCCCACCCGTGGTCAAACCCGGGTCGGCTGCACCGGCGTTTAGCCGCCGGCGAGCCCGACGCGGCGGCAGAAGTGATTTTTGCCGTTCCGGCAACCAAACGAGCCGCGGAGGCCACCAGAGAGGAGCTGAGGTCGAGCCGCATCTCTTGGTGGAGTCCGTTGGGGTCGGGGTGGCCGGAGTTGGTGCCGGCGACGACTTTGGTGGCCACCGGAGTTCGGCCGAAGACGAACTTGACGCTAGAGGGGTCGGTGAGGTGCGGGGAGTAGCTGGTTAGGTGCTACGTGACATGGTGAACATGATGGACACCAGTTTGTGGCCGGAGGGTGACCGGGAGCACGTCGGCGACAAGCTCCACGACGGTGGGTGCGGTTGAGCTCCGGGAGGTCGCTACATAGCTCGGAAGCAAGAAAAGAAGGGAGGGGAAGATGGCTAAGCTCACGGGGAGTTCGACGAAGCACTTGGTGCGGCCGGGGACGGACCGGAGCGACGACGGCATTGAAGGGGATCTCCGGCGACGGCGGTTCGGGCGAGGTCGTTGCGGTGGCCTCGGGCGTTGCGAGCGCTCGGGGCTCGGCTTGCTCGATGAAGTGGACAGCGGCGGAGCTCCTGGACACGACGAGAGGTCGCACGGGCGGCGGGGAGCACGGCTACGACGTAGGCACGGCGGTGGTGGCGTCGGTCATGGCGGGGGAGCGCGAGGGGGAGGAGCTGGAGAGGAGAGGGGGTGTCTGGGGGGTTCGGGGGAGAGAGGGAGGGCGATCCACGACATCACCGGGCGAGGGGAGCGGCGAGGCGGCGAGCAGGTGCGTGGCGCGCGCTGCGGTCGCCGTCGGGCACCTGCCTGCCTGCCTGGCCGGCAAGCAGCTCGCTGGAGCGGCGCTGGGCTGGGCCGGCAGGTGGGCCGGGTGCTGGTGCCACGTAAGGTTTTGTTATTTTTCCTGTTTTCTGTTTTTTAATACTTCTGCAACTTTGTAGAATTAATAAAAATACTTAGGCAACTCCTAAAATCACCAAACTACTCCTGGTCCATAGTTGGATTATTTCCAACATGAAACATTTTAGTTTGGAGATATTTGAGCATTTAGATATTTTATATAATTTCAAATGCCCAAATTCAAATATTTATGATTTAATTCACAAACCCTAAGATGGCCTAGGAAAATGTGCATCACTTTTGGCAGAGGTTCTGAACCAAGACAAAAATGATGGGCATTTTAGAAGGGCATTTCAGGTTCATTGAAAAAGTTTTTAGTAAACCCTAGTTGGTTTCAGAGGGGGCTGGGGGTTCTGTCATCCCCATTTCAGGTTTCTGATGAAAGAGTAAATATGATGCAACACTCTAATGCATGAACTAGCTAGGGTGTGACAACTCACCCCTACTCAAAAGAATCTCGTCCCGAGATTTGGGTTCTTCCGGAAAGAAGGCGGGGTACTCGAGTCGAAGACGATCCTCCCTTTCCCAAGTTGTTTCATCCTTAGAATGGTGCGACCATTGAACTTTGAGAAACTTGATATTATGAAGTCGAGTGGTACGCTCGGCCTGATCGAGGATACGAATGGGGTACTCTTGAGATGTAAGATTATCTTGGAGATCAAGCGTTTCGTGGTCCACTCCACGGATAGGATCCGAGAAGCAACGCCTGAGTTGAGAAACATGGAAGACATCGTGGACTCTGGAGAGATGCGGAGGTAGTTCCAACTGGTAGGCAACTTCTCCTCGTTTAGCGAGAATGCGAAAGGGTCCAATGTAACGAGGAGCCAATTTGCCTTTGATACCGAAACGATGGGTTCCCTTCAGAGGGGTAACCCGAAGGTAAGCCTTCTCGTCAACCTCGAAAGTCATAGCCTTATGTTTTCGGTCATATTGACTCTTTTGACGAGATTGGGCTGTTTTCAACTTTTCACGAACGATGCGAACTTGCTCTTCTGCTTCCTGAATCATATCCGAGCCAAAGAATTGTCTTTCCCCGGTTTCTGACCAGTTAAGGGGTGTTCGACACCGTCGTCCATAGAGAACTTCAAAAGGGGCTCTACCCAAGCTAGATTGATAGCTGTTGTTGTAAGCAAATTCGGCAAATGGAAGGCATTTCTCCCACTCCATTCCGAATGAGATAACAGAGGCTCGAAGCATGTCTTCTAGAATCTGGTTGACGCGTTCCACTTGACCACTCGACTGAGGGTGGAAAGCGGTGCTAAAAGAAAGACGGGTTCCCATAGCATTTTGGAAACTTTCCCAAAATCGAGAGGTGAAAAGACTTCCTCGATCCGAGTTAATTTCCAAAGGAACACCATGGAGAGACACTATTCGAGAGATGTATAAGTCTGCCAACTGACTAGCGGTTATACTCTCACGAACAGGTAAGAAATGGGCCACTTAGGAAAGACGATCAACAACGACGAAGATAGCATTATTCCCTCTCTTGGTTCTGGGAAAACCGGTAATGAAATCCATACCAATTTTATCCCATTTCCATTCAGAAATAGCTAAAGGTTGAAGGGTGCCAGCAGGCCGTTGATGCTCTGCTTTTACACGACGGCAGACGTCGCAATTAGCAATATATTGAGCAATTTCTCTCTTCATCCTAGTCCACCAGAACCTCTGGCGTAGGTCCTGATACATCTTGGTACTACCGGGATGAATGGTGAGAGGAGATTCATGAGCCTCCTTAAGGATCAACTGCCGTAGATGCTGGTTCTTGGGAACCACTAAACGGTTCTCAAAGTACACAACACCATGATCATTTGTGGAGAAACAACTAGCACCTTCGCTAGCAATGTTTTCCTTGATTTTAGATATTCCCTTATCTCGCTTTTGGGCAGCGATAATTTGATCCGTAAGAGTAGGTTTCGCCACCAAGGTGGAAAGAAATCCTTGAGGAACAATGTGAAGGTAAAGCTTCCAAAATTCCTCATGGAGAAGCGGTTGACTTTGTTGTAACATCAGGTTGTTACAATAAGATTTACGACTTAGCGCATCAGCCATGACGTTGGCTTTCCCTGGGGTGTAAGTTATTCCTAAGTCGAAATCTGTGATCAACTCAACCCAACGTCTTTGCCTGAGATTCAAATCCGGTTGGGTGAAGATATACTTCAGACTTTGGTGATCAGTGAATATTTCGCAACGATTACCAAGAAGGTAATGTCGCCAGGTTTTAAGTGCATAGACTACGGCTGCAAGCTCTAGATCATGAGTAGGATAATTCTCCTCATGTGGGTGCAATTTCCGTGAAGCGTAAGCAATTACGTGTCGGTCTTGCATGAGAATGCAACCTAGTCCTTGTCGCGAGGCGTCGCAGTAGATAACAAAGTCCTTAGAGAAGTCTGGCGGTACCAGTACGGGAGCAGAAGTCAGGCGTCTTTTCAGTTCCTGAAAGCTGTGCTCACATTGTGGAGTCCATTCGAACTTTTTATCTTTCTTGAGGAGTTCGGTTAGAGGTTTAGCAACTTTGGAGAAGTTCTCGACAAAGCGACGGCAATAGCTTGCTAAGCCAAGGAAACTCCGAACTTGCTTGACCGACTCAGGTGGAGTCCAATTAAGGACGGCTTGAACTCGCTCAGGGTTAACAGCAATACCTTTACCAGATATTACATGACCCAGATAGGTCACTTCTGACAACCAAAATTCACATTTAGAGAATTTGGCATAAAGACGATGCTCTCGAAGTTTCTTCAACACTAGCCTTAGATGTTTGGCATGTTCTTCCTCGTTCTTGGAGTAGATGAGTATATCATCGAGGTAAACCACGACGAATTTATCCAAATACTCCATGAAGATTGAGTTCATTAACCGAGAAAAGGTGGCTGGAGCGTTGGTTAAACCGAAGGACATGACGGTGTACTCGTATTGGCCATAACGAGTAACAAAGGCCGTTTTAGGAATGTCCCCGTTCCTGATTTTGATTTGATGGTAGCCTAACCTCAAATCCATTTTGGAGAAGACTAAGGATCCAGCGAGCTGATCATACAGGTCGTTGATCCTGGGGAGCGGATATTTGTTCTTGATTGTGACCAAATTGACAGGTCGATAATCTACAACCATCCGGTCCGTACCATCCTTCTTCTTGACGAAGAGGACGGGGCAAGCCCATGGAGATGAACTAGGTCGGATGAAACCCTTTTTCAGGGACTCATCGAGTTGTTTCTTAAGCTCGGCTAGTTCTAGTGGTGCCATCTTATAGGGTCTTCTAGCAATCGGAACGGTTCCTGGAATGAGGTCGATTACGAACTCAACATCCCTGTCAGGTGGAACACCTGGCAATTCCTCTGGGAAGACATCCGGGAAGTCACGGACTACCGGAACGTCCTCAAGGTCTGGCAAAGGGCTGGCGTTAAGAGAATATAATTGTCGCTTGGCTATTCGGGTCAAGACATTGACTACCTTCCCCGAGGGATGGGTGAGTTGAACGGTCCTAGAGAAACAATCAATTTTGGCATGATGAGCTGACATCCAGTCCATACCCAAGATGATATTAATATCTGAAGATTTAAGGGCTATCAAAGATGCGAGGAAAACAAGTCTGTCGACTTGAATTTCATTTCCATGGCTTACTCTAGAAGTTTGCCATTTGGATCCCGGAGTTTGAATTACCATAGAGGATGGCATGTCACAGAATGCGGTGTTACGCAAGCGAGCATAGTTCTCGGATATGAATGAATGAGATGCTCCTGTATCGAAAAGAACAGATGCCGGGTGGCAATTAACAAGGAGCGTACCGAGAACGATGTTGGGATCCTCTTGAGCTTCTTCGGCAGAGATACAGTTGACATGGCCACGTGTAGCGGTGGCCGGCTTGGCGTGGAACACTTTCCCTGTCGGCTTGCCACGGCCAACAGCCTTAGCAGATTGGTTGGGGTTGGTCTGGGGACACTTGCGCATATAGTGGCCAGATTCCCCACACTTAAAGCAAGTCACAGAACTGGTACGTGGAGGAGCATTGTTGGTTGGACCACCATAGGGCTTGGCTGGTGCAGACTGTTGAATGGGGCGAGGCGCCTGGAAGGATGGCCTCGGTGTGAACCTGGGTGGCAGGGCAGTGTTGGGCACCCACACGCGGCGCTTCTGAGGGCCAGCACCGGATGAGGAACCCACGTCACGGCCATGCTTGCGTGTTGCGTCATAATCAGTCTGACCAGTCTCAGCACTGATGGCCTTGTTAACAAGCTTCTGAAAAGATGTGCACTCATGCAGACGGAGGTCGCGGCGAAGCTCAGGACTAAGTCCCTTACGGAACCTTGCTTGCTTCTTGGCATCAGTAGAAACTTCCTCAGTGGCATATCGTGCGAGGTTACCGAACTCCCTGCTGTAAGCATCCACAGAGAGTCGGCCTTGAGTGAAACTGCAAAATTCCTCACGTTTACGGTCCATGAGACCCTCCGGAATGTGATGTTCACGGAAAGCCTCGCTGAATTCAGCCCAAGTAGTGACATGGCCCGCTGGGCGCATAGCTCCATAATTCTCCCACCAGAGACTGGCGGGGCCTTCAAGATGATATGCAGCAAAGGTGACCTTGTCAGCCTCGGCTACTAGTGCGGAGCGCAGTTTGTGAGAAATACTGCGAAGCGAGTCATCAGCGTCGAGAGGCTCGACGGAGTGGTGGAACGTGGGTGGATGTAACTTGATGAAATCACTAAGTGACACCACGTTAGTCCTCTGATGGTGTGCTGTGTTCTGTTCAATACGCTCCAACAAACGGTTGGTCTCCCGCTTGTTTCTTTCGGCTTCCATCATAACTTCGGCTAGGGAAGGAGGATGAGGCAGATTTGCATTCCTGACTTCACTGCCTTCGGCCTGCTCTTGGGGAGCAGGGTTAGTGCGCGTGTTGACCATCCTAGGTAAACAAGAAAATGATTTAGTCAAAATGATAAGATTCCGACATAGGATACAGAATGTAAGGAATAACTCGGAATGCAAGATGATCATCCGTATGACATGGTAGATACAGGAACTGCTTCTTTATTCCATCGTCATACACACCATACACGGTTTAGTACAAGACCAAACAAGGTACTGTTACGGTGAAAAGAGGATTACATCTCATCGGAGGCATCCCAAGCTCCTATACATTATTTTTCTACACCTCCGGAAGGCGGTACAACTAGGTCATATTCCACGAGTCACGCAGGACGATAGACGACACCGCTAGTACGAACTAGTGATACTACCACTAACTCAGACCGATCCGTAGTAGTCCTCGTAGAAGTCACCTCCATAGCCTGGAAGCTCAACATGATCATCCGGGAACAGACGATCTCGCGGAGCTTGCGGACCATAGGGGCTAGGATGAGGTCTTGGACCAACAGACGGTGGCCTGCGGGGACCGCGAGGTGGGGTGATGCCTCCTACATCACGCCAACCCATCACGTCTGGCAGAGCAGATCTCACAGGATAGAGATCGCGCATATCCGAATATCCAGCTTGCACCGCCGGTGCAAACCGAGTCAACGTGGCCCAATGGTCAGCACGGGTATTGAAAAGCTCTAGCCTCAAGGCCCGATTTTCACGGTCCTTATCCTCGAGCATCTCAGCAGTGGTGCGAGTCCGTGAATCCTCCTGAGTGGGGTCAGCATAGATAGCCTGGAGATACCCTTGTGCTCCCGGAAGTGATCCTGGCATATACCGGAAATCAGAATCCCGAAATAGGCCAGTCCTGACTCGCATGATGGTCATCATAGAGTAGGCGGCGTCCTGCACAGCCATCTCAATAGTAACCCCGAGTCCATAGGAGCAGTGAAGGGGCTCGGTGGTTCCAGGATAAGATGGAAATATCCTGACAGTGCAGAGATACTGGCTTTGATTAAAGTCTCGGAATTGCTCTTCGACCGTGTACTCAGGATACCAACGGTATCCAGCCTCAGTCATTACCCTGACCAACATGGCAGTATGGCCGGGTACATCTAGGCATCGAGTCAGGCGAACCACTTGATTAAGGTCGCGAGTGGCCATCTGAAAGCACAACCATAATGCAAAGGCATTAGAATTTCTAGCAAAATTTCGGCAGCATAACAGCTATAAATGCTCAAGAAGGATTTTGAGACATTTAACAAAGGATTTCATACACACTCAACATCATCATATCAAAGTTCTGAGTCCATCCTAACAACATAATGTGGTAGTAGAACTGAACTAGGCTTGTATCCATCAAACCTATAAGGTACTATTGATTAGTAACACGTGATCCTGATAGAGAGAATAGATCCTAATTCCTTAACCCCCGGTGGAAGAATAGACTGACTCAGATCAGAATGTCATAAGATAAAGGAGTAAAAAGAGCCTTACGTTCCAACCCACAAACAATTCCCCTACATATAACTAAAGAATTTCTAGACTCAACATCGACCAGTTTGGCTTGGAGAACCTACAGGCAGTCCGGCTCTGATGCCAACGCTGTCAGGACCCCGACTCGATGCCACATAGGTCTAGCATGTAACATCTCATATCACTTTGCGGCCTCACGCACGGTATTCCCACGGGTGTTGCCTTACCTTTGCCCAGGACCGTTTGCGCCTTTTGGCACACGTATATGATAGTGTCGCTAGTACCCATATGATAAGGAGCCCGGGCTGACATGGCTAGTCGTAAACCCAAGGTGGCACAGACTTACAGGGACAGGCATCCATGACCCAGCAACGAACGTGTCGGTCATCAGCAAGTGGGTCCGGGCTGTAGCACTGGGCTAGCAGGACTCCGGTAAACCGGGCTGTAGCGGGCTAACAGGACTCCGGTACTCAATGCGTGACATTTCCCCGAAGGGACAGACACAGGAACGAAGAAGGACACATGCCGGCCAGCCTAAGTGTTCCAGAGCAGTAGCAAGCTACCATGGCTCAGTGGTAACACTAGGAGACATTTCCCGGTAAGAGAGGCTACTAAGGATAAACAACTAGATAGTCAGATCCCACACATACCAAGCATTTCAATCATACACACAATATGCTCGATATGTGCAAATACAACAAGGCATCACAACATGACTCTATGACACAAGTACTTTATTTAGGGCTCAGAGAGCCATACATAACATACACAAAGGTACGGGTCACACGACCCAGCATTCAAGTCATACAGTCATACAAACCAGCAGCGGAAGTAACTTGTCTGAGTACAGACAGCTAGTAAAATAAAAGAGGCTTGGAAAGCCTAGCTATACTACGTGGTCCTTCACAAGCTCAGGATCACCACCTGGGCCTTAGCCTACTCATTGATGTCAACGTCTACGAAGAACCCATCAGAAGGGGTTGCAGCGTCTTCTGTAAAATGTAAATTATAGCAACATGAGTACAAAGGTACTCAGCAAGACTTACATCAGATCCTACATACATGCACATTATCAAGAAGGGTTGGTGGAGTTATTGCAGCAAGCCAGCTTTGACTCTTGGCTAGACTATCCTACGAGACTCCAACTTGAAATGGTTTTGCGTACACGAGTCCACTACTCACCACTTCAATACACTACCGAGGATCCACCTCCGTCTTCCTACGGAAAAGCCATCCTCGGCACTCACACTTATCTTGAGGCTTTTAGTAGTTTCCATTTACTTGTCTATGAACTGTATAGGCAACCAAGTAGTCCTTTACCGCGGACGCGGCTATTCGAATAGATCATGATAACCCTGCAGGGGTGTACTTCTTCATACATGTTTCCACCACTTAGCGTCTGCACACGACATGTGCTCGGCAGACTTCAAGCGAAAACCGACGTGGGTGTAGACCACGACCTACCTAAACACCTAAGTCTCTAGTCCAGGTTTATCGCCTATTCGGGTTCCATCCATGAGGAGACCCGGCCGAGGTTTCGCTCACAGCCCCAAACGATGTGAATAGGGTTCCCGAGATACCTAACGGGTATTCGGTACACCGTGCCACGTACCTACCGCATCACAGCCCACCCCTACGGTCAGCGCTGTCCACGGCCTCCAGTAGGCTACAAACACCAGAAACTACTTGCAACTCCTGGACAGAGAACTAGGGTGGATAAGAAGTCGAGCGGGGTCATATTTCAGGGCCCAATGCATGGTAGTAGCTGTATCTTAAATCACACATACAGATCTCAGTGCTTAAGGTCGGCTTCAATGAAACAACCCACCATGTACTCCTACATGGCCTTTCATCGATACCTTTACCAAATCGTGTTCACCACACCACTCTCATTACCGACATAATCATTTCACTCTAGCCCATCACCCAGATGATCCAGACCTGACACGACTCTAAGCATAGCAGGCATAGCAAGGTAGGAACAACACATACATATGGCTCAATCAACTCCTACACATGCTAGTGGGTTTCATCTAGTTACTGTGGCAATGACAGGTCATGCAGAGGAAGTGGGTTCAACTACCGTAACACACAGCAGTTTGAAACGCGTTGTCTTAATGCAGTAAACGAGAGCAGGAGCGAGAACATGGGATTGTATCGATATGATCAAATGGTTGGTTGCTTGCCTGATGGTTCGATGCACTGATACGGTTCTTCGTTAGGGTAATCACGGTACTCCTCGGAGGCAGAACCTGCCGCAAAGAACACCGATACACAACCATCACCAAACAATGTGCAACAATATGATGCATGCATGAAACATGGCAATATGAGTGTGTTGGGCTAATGCAACTAAGACCAGAAGGGTTTGAACCAATTTGAATCAAAGATTCAAATTTCAAACTCATACATGGCCCTTTAAAGTGTTTTTTCCTTGTTCTGCATTAAACATCAAGTTAACTTGTTTAGTCATGCATGAAAATAGTACAGATGGATAGATTGGATTTTTCTGATCATTTTTCATATATAATTTGTCTGATTTGGAGTTACAGAATAATAGTTATGAATTTTTGAAGTTTAAATTATATTCTGGAATTTCCTATATTAGATTAAATCCAGAAAATCAATTACTGCGTCAGCCTGACGTCAGGGTGACATCAGCAGGTCAACGAGACACAGTCCGGGTCAAACCTGACAGTGGGTCCCGTGTGTCAGTGTGATTAATTAAACTAGAATTAATTTAAACTAATCCTAATTAGTTAACAGGGCTGGGCCCCACCTGTCATTGACTCAGGGGAGTCAACCAGGGCCCACCCGTGGTCAAACCCGGGTCGGCTGCACCGGCGTTTAGCCGCCGGCGAGCCCGACGCGGCGGCGGAAGTGATTGTTGCCGTTCCGGCAACCAAACGAGCCGTGGAGGCCACGAGAGAGGAGCTGAGGTCGAGCCGCAGCTCTTGGTGGAGTCCGTTGGGGTCGGGGTGGCCGGAGTTGGCGCCGGCGACGACTTTTGCGGCCACCGGAGTTCGGCCAAAGACGAACTTGACGCTAGAGGGGTCGGTGAGGTGCGGGGAGTAGCTGGTTAGGTGCTACGTGACATGGTGAACATGATGGACACCAGTTTGTGGCCGGAGGGTGACCGGGAGCACGTCGGCGACGAGCTCCACGGCGGTTGGTGCGCTTGAGCTCCGGGAGGTCGCTACACAGCGCGGAAGCAAGAAAAGAAGGGAGGGGAAGATGGCTAAGCTCACGGGGAGTTCGACGAAGCACTTGGTGCGGCCGGGGACGGACCGGAGCGACGACGGCGTTGAAGGGGATCTCTGGCGACGGCAGTTCGGGCGAGGTCGTTGCGGTGGACTCGGGCGTTGCGAGCGCTCGGGGCTCGGCTTGCTCGATGAAGTGCACAGCGGCGGAGCTCCTGCACACGACGAGAGGTCGCACGGGCGGCGGGGAGCACGGCTACGACGTAGGCACGGCGGTGGTGGCGTCGGTCATGGCGGGGGAG
>NC_041382.1:503728561-503772047 GCF_002162155.2 Triticum dicoccoides | reverse complement strand
GCGGAGCTCCTGGACACGACGAGAGGACGCACGGGCGGCGGGGAGCACGGCTACGACGTAGGCACGGCGGTGGTGGCGTCGGTCATGGCGGGGGAGCGCGAGGGGGAGGAGCTGGAGAGGAGAGGGGGTGTCTGGGGGGTTCGGGGGAGAGAGGGAGGGCGATCCACGACGTCACCGGGCGAGGGGAGCGGCGAGGCGGCGAGCAGGTGCGTGGCGCGCGCTGCGGTCGCCGTCGGGCACCTGCCTGCTTGCCTGGCCGGCAAGCTGCTCGCTGGAGCGGCGCTGGGCTGGGCCGGCAGGTGGGCCGGGTGCTGGTGCCAGGTAAGGTTTTGTTATTTTTCCTGTTTTCTGTTTTTTTAATACTTCTGCAACTTTGTAGAATTAATAAAAATACTTAGGCAACTCCTAAAATCACCAAACTACTCCTGGTCCATAGTTGGATTATTTCCAACATGAAACATTTTAGTTTGGAGATATTTGAGCATTTAGATATTTTATATAATTTTAAATGCCCAAATTCAAATATTTATGATTTAATTCACAAACCCTAAGATGGCCTAGGAAAATGTGCATCACTTTTGGCAGAGGTTCTGAACCAAGACAAAAATGATGGGCATTTTAGAAGGGCATTTCAGGTTCATTGAAATTTTTTTAGTAAACCCTAGTTGGTTTCAGAGGGGGCTGGGGGTTCTGTCATCCCCATTTCAGGTTTCTGATGAAAGAGTAAATATGATGCAACACTCTAATGCATGAACTAGCTAGGGTGTGACAGTTGATCTGTTGAGCAAGCAAGGAATCATTTTCCCTCTGAAGGTTATCATGACTCACCCTTTGTTTTCTCAAGATCTTGCTTTCTTTGAAGAAATTCATAGGAAATCTTCTCATGATTGGCTAAGAGTGTTTCATGACGACATTGAAGGTTATCAAATTTAGACTCTAGTTGTTGAAGAGTATCAGTAAGAGTTTGAGTTCGATCCACTTCCTCACCCAACAGGTCATTGCTTTTGTCTAGCAGATTCTGAACCCTTTCCAAAGCCTTTTGTTCTTTAATGGCAATATTACCAAGCTTAGAATAGCTAGGTTTGAGGTTTTCATAAGATTCATCTTCACTAGCCAGAGGAAGGATATTTGAGTACCTTGGCACCTTTTGCCATGAAGCAATAGGTGGGAGCAAAGTCATCGTTGCGATCATCAGCGGAGTTGGAGTTGCCATGTTCCTCAGTGTTGAAGATGGACTTGCTGACGAACGTAGCAACGAGAGCTAGGCTCGCCACACCAGAGTTTGCCATGTTCCTGTTTTTCCTCAGATTCGGCTTCAGAGTCCATTTTCCTTGCCAATGAATGCCCGGGCCTTTCTGGAACTGCTCTTCTTGTGAGATGAAGACTTTGAGGATTTTGATGATGAGGACTTTGAAGATTTCTTCTTTTTCTTCGAGTCATCAGAACTATCATCCTTGTACTTCTTCTTTTTTGATTCCTTCAACCACTAAGGAAAATTAGCCATGTAGTGACCAGGCTTTTTGCATCTGTGGCAAGTTTTCTTATTGTAATCATGGGATGAAGAATCTAATCTCAAGTCATCACCTCTTATAGATTTTCCAAAATGACCACGCCTTGAGAACTCATGAGTATTGCTAGCTCCTGGCTTAGTTCCTCAGGATGACCAAGGCTGCTGTCAGAATCTTCCTCTTCAGATGAGGAAATTTCCTTGGCCTTCAATGCACGTGATCTTCCATAGCTTGGCCCATAGAGGTCTCGCTTCTCAGCTTGTAGGAATTCATGAGTGTTCACTCTCTCGAGGATATCAGCAGGATCTAGTGACTTGTAGTCTCCACATTCTTGAATCGTCAATGCCAGTGTATCAAATGAGGAATCAAGTGATCTAAGCCATTTCTTCACCACCTCGTGGTCGGTGATGTCCGTGGCACCAAGTGCTTGAAGCTCATTGGAGATGTTAGTGAGGTGATCGAAGGTTTGCTGAACATTTTCGTTGTCGAGTCTTTTGACGCGGTTGAAGAGATTGTGAAGAATGTCAACTCAAGAATCACGTTGGGTTGGGATTCCATCATTGACCTTGGACAACCTATCCCATATAAGCTTTGCAGACTCCAAAGCACTCACTCTGTTGTACTATCCTTTTCTCACATGGCCACATATGATGTTCTTCGCTTGAGAGTCAATTTTGTTAAATCTCTTCAAATCAACAACGTTTACAGAGGGAGTAATGGAGGGAACACATTTTTCCACAAAGTACCAGAGATCATTGTCAATTGCCTCAAGATGCATGCGCATCTTGTTCTTCCAGTAGGGGTAGTCTGTCCCATCGAAGGTTGGACACCTAGCCGAGACCTTGATCATGCATGCAGTCGACATAACTAAAACTCTAGGTGGTTAAACCAAAATCACACAGAACAAGGGAGCGCCTTCATGTGATACCAATTGAAAATGCGTTATATCGACTAAAGGGGGTGAATAGGCGATTTTTACAAATTTGTCACTGAGGAAATACCACTTGAGGAATTTGCTAAGTGATGAAATACAAGCAGCGGATAAAGTATCAGGTGCATGCATAACAAAATAGTAGCACAGTCATCATGATGAAAAGAAACATATACAGAGAATAAGTAGCGTGTAAACAGGATAAGCAGGCAAAAGACAAGATGACTGAAGAAATAGGATTGAGGAAATTGAGAAAGTCTTCAGTCAAAGTCTTCAAATAGTAATGATCTATTTGATCAACAAGTGAATGAGGAAATGAAAGAGTTGAAGAAATAGAACCAGTAGCTCGGTGAAGAAAGTGATTTGGTAGACGAGTTCCAAATGCCGCGACAGTGGTATGTCTGGTTGGAGCTGCTTGGTATTTAAACCAAAGGAAACACAGTCCCAGGACACACAGTCCTTACTGTATTCTCCTTGAGCTAAGGTCACATAGACCTCGCCCAATCACTCGTGGTAAGTCTTCAAGGTGACTTCCAAACCTCCACATACTTGGTCACTCGGCGATCCATAATTCCTCTTGGATGCTCTAGACCTTGACGCCTAACCTTCTAGAAGATGCACAGTCTTCAAAGGTAACAAGCATCAGTTCCACACAGGAACAATCTCTTCAGTGATGCTCAATCACTTTGGGTTGTAGGTGTTGGGGTTTTGGGTTTTTCCTCACTCATGATTTTCTCTCAAAGTCCATGGAGGATGGGATGCTCTAATTGACAGGTGTCAGTTTCTCTCGGAGCAACCAACCAGTTAGTGGTTGAGGGGGCGACTATTTATAGTCAGGGAGCAGCCCGACATGATAAGACATATATTCCCCTAATGATAGTACTGTTATGTGGATAAGATATTTGGGACAGCTGTCGTGAGGCACAACAACGGTCGAAAACTTGAGCCCTCAAATTCCTTAGGGCTATCATGCGCCTCACTGTAGGCAATTCGCACTGGCGAATTCCTAACTCCTCAGTCTGAACAAATTCCTTAGAGACCAAAAGAACTTCATCTTTGTTACTAAAGAAATTGACTGAACTGCTAGAGATTTCCAAAGGCTTCACTCAAAGGATTGGGTATGTGTAGGCTTTGAGATGAGCATCACTTGGAAATTCTTCCTTAGTATTACCTCGACCCCTTTAATAGTACGATGTTTTCTATGACTCAAGAAAAGAAAATGAAACTACATATCTTCAAGATCACACCAATTTCCTCAGTTTCAATATCTTCAATATCTTCACTTACACATTAGTTTGTTTACCCACCGTATGCTATTTTCTCGAGAGAAGCCTCTAGTCAAATCTACAACCCCCAGGTCTATTTCCTATCATATTAAATCCCAAAAATACCTTGCCGCTTTTTTTGATTTATTTATTTTAGTTTGTGTTTTTGCTAGATCTATTTATCAAATCTCATACAATTTAATCTATCTCAATACCGAGGTCGTATTGACAACCCCTCTTACGCTTGCGTTGCAAATATTTGTTGTTTGTGTGCAGGTGCTGTTTATATAGTGTTGCTTATTTCTCCTACTGGATTGATAACCTTGGTTTCACAACTGAGGGATATACTTACCGTTGTTGTGCTGTATCATCCTCTTCTCTTCGGGGAATTACCAACGCAGATACTAGCAATGAGTCCTTGGCTTGGAGCCTTGTTAGGGGCTACTAGCGGTGTCCTAGACTAGGGGGTGCTAGCCATGTCGGCCCCCCAATAGCGGGTTAGGTCGAGGATCCCTGGATAATCACGAAGTGAGCCAAGACTGCCATTCCCCTTGACGTGCTCAAGATGGAATCCTCCGAAAACTTGGCGCATACTCCACGATACATTTGAATCATCGACATGTTTATTCCTAGATGTAATCGACCTACATGTAACCTCAGGTATCGCCGGTGTATATATAAGTCGAGGGGTTTTAGACCCGTAGGGTATAGAATCATACACTCCAATACGATCTTGAGGTAGATCATTATGTACTTTATAGTCCATAATAATCAATACAATAGAAGTAGGATCTAGGGTTTTACCTCTTCGAGAGGATCCGAACCTGGGTTAACATCATGTCCCTTGTTCATCATGTTACCATCTAGTTAAGATCATCGGCTCGGGACTCCCTACCCGAGATCTGCCAGATTCAACTCCCATAACCAGCGAGCCTCTTCGATGTCGGCGCCAGTGAGAGGTCACATCCGCTCTGGGCCAACATCAATACGGAGCAGCTGCTCTAGAGCAGCATGAATGCAAGCAGTTGGCTTCGGGTGGCAAAGCGCATGGGCAAGGGAGGGTTTTTAGGGTGGATCAGGGCAGTCAGAAAGCGGGTGTGACAGTGGTCCGGACACCCGTAGAGACCCCTAGTTTGTTTTCGGTTTATGGAAAAAAATGTGTCCGGACTGATCGACGGACCGATACAGGCCCGCGTTGGTTCATAAAATACGTCCAAATCGCAGGGTCCAGAAGGTTGCGAGTGATTTGAGGGTCACGTTGAAGATGTCACTTGTAACATATATTACTACTTTTTTTGTGGGGTGACTACTTTTTTTCTTGACATAACATATATGACAATTATTTAATAAAGGTTACCGAAGTTAAAAAGAAGATGATATGTCTCGTACTCTTTCTTCCACACTCCCACCTTATGAGCGGCTGTGTTTGACCTGCTGTTTTTTCGAGAAAAATGTAGCTGGTTACTCCGGTGATACGGTGTCATCAATCTTGTATTCTTGTGCTTTACAAGTTCGAACGGAATGCACGTTTGGTTAATAGGTGAGGCATCGGTGCATAGCATGGAAATTGCGCATCAAGTTTGTGCTAGCTGAATTTGCGAGTGGCCGGCAGACGGATCTCGTGCACTTGTGGTTGTCACCCATCCGGTCAGTGCTGTTATTACATTACAGAGCAAATTGTAGAAAATCACCATTCCAATGGCTAGATTGACAGAGAACACCACACTACATTTGTTTTGAAGCAGCACCACGTCTTGTATAATTATTTTGCGAAAACCCCGATCACGGATGGGGCCCGCTAGTCTGGTTGACGTAGCGCTGCTTAACGTCTCATATCTAACGACGTTGTTTGGTAGTGTTATCATCGTGGCTTTGTGGGGTCCACCTGTCATTGAAAGAAAGAAGAAAACAAGTCTGGTTCATCTTATCTTCACCACCCAGGTCAACGCACAGGCTCGTCCTGCTCCCGGCTAAGCCAGAGGCCACCGCCATTGTTGCCGCGCCAAGGGCCCGGACAGCTGCCTCGGGCAAGGCCTTGATGATGCCGATCCCCACGCAGTCGTCGTTGTCCTTGTGCTGCTGAGGTTAATGGATCGAACAAGACCATGAGTGCAGCAATGGACGCCGACCATGCCCAGAGTGTGTTGCGCGCGAGGCCCGCCTCCCGTCCCGCCTCCATCCATGGCAGAGGCTGTTGTTGGCACGTGTAGCCCCTCCTGCCCATGGCTGAGGCAGCAGTCGTCGATGTCGTTGCCACGCGGATTTGATGTGCAGAAGAAGAGGTAGCAGTGGCTCGGTTCTTGCCGGATCTAGGCGAGGGCGGGCTAACGACGACGATGATCACGGAGTTCCGATGCTATGGCATTGGATGGCAACGCTGCTCCTTCATGGAGTTCCATAGCACTTATCCGACAGGTGAGAGAGAAAAATTAGGTAGGGCAGGAGAACGAGAGAAAAGAAAGGTAGTATTACACTAACAAGCATGCTCCACGTCCAACAAAACAAGTGAACCTAACGGTGTGAGAAATCAGTGCCACGTGAGCTTGACTAGCAGGCCCCATTTGTCATGAACGAGATCAACAGAGCCAAATCCACCGGTCAATGGGTTTTGCAAAATGATTACATAAGACTTGGTGTTTTCTGCAAAGAAATTTTTTTTAGAACGAAGACGCCAAATGCGTCCGACTTTTACTTAGTAAATCCCACGACAGGCAGTGTAACGAAACATAAGTTAGATTACAGCACCAAAAGCCATCCAGGCCATCGTAAGCATGAGATCTTCTAAAGTTACGGAGGCTGAAGAGGTCGCGAGCAGTCTTACAAGGCCGAAGCCCTTACAGAGCGTGCATGCTCGCCATTAGACAAAAGCAAGCACGCCCTAAGCCGTGGCCGTCGGCTCCCTAGCCATCACATAAACTTGCAGCAAACGGTCTTGTGCAATTTTGAGCAGCTTAGCATCCTTGCGCCTCCCCAACAGACTCCACTGCTGCAAGAACAAGTTGCATTTGTAGATGATATTAGTCGGATGGGATGGAAAACATCCCTCAATGGTAAGCTTGTTTCTGGTTAGCCATAAAGCCCAGAGAAGTGCCCCTGCGCAGCTCCACATTACACGCTTTCCTTGCCCCTGGATCGAGTCTAATAAGTGAACTAGCTCATTCGAAGATCTTGCGTCCCACTGAACATCCACCGCGAGGCTCATCTGCTCTTGGCCGTTCAGTTCCCGCATTAAGTGGATCTCCAGCGGGGTCAAAGCCAGCGCATCTGCCACCGCCATTGCTGGGTCGATAGCAAAGCATATAGGTCACGGAATTCGGCCTAGAGAGGTTGGGAGCCGATCCAGTGATCTATCCAAAAACGGGCGGACCGGCCATCCCCAATGATGAATTTAGCCCCCATGGCAAAGGCAGGTTTGATCGCCTGAAGGACGTTCCAAAAGGGCAAGCCCCGCCGCGTCCCTTCAAAGAAATTTCTGTGAGGGAAATATTTCACCCACAAAATATCTACCCATAGCCCAGTTGCCCCCTGGGCAATTTTCCAGATCCACTTGCACATAAGAGCAATGTTAAGGATCTAGGTGTTGGTGATCCCCAGGCCCCCAAGGCTTTGGGTCTACACACACACGCCCATTTGACACCCGGATAATTAAGCTACATTAATTCCCTACTAATGATGCCACATCACCACGATTACTATTGATAAACTCGTGATGATTCAAATCATGTTTGAATTCAAATTCGAAATCAAGTTAGACAATAAAGATTTTCAAATATTAAAACCAAAATGTTCTGGATGTGAAAAATAATCCCTTGATAAGTTGGTGGAGAATCCATATTTTTATAAAATATTTGAATGCTCCAAAAAAATTGTAGCATAAGCGATTAAATAAATGCCTTTTATTAACTATAAAATACTAAACTATTTTATTTGGGTTTAAACTTTTTGTGGCAGTGAGGGATATTGCTTACTCATTTTGGAGACCAGTCACATATTTCTCAAAAAAATGGTTGAGTGCTAAAAGTAAATACAAAATATAAAAGAAAGAAAACAAAAGAGAAAATAACAGAAAATGAATTCAAAGAAAAGAAAAAGGCCCCCAGCTTTCCCCCTGGTCCTTAGCCACCAGACCGGCCCACTTACCGTTTTCCCCCTCTCTGTTCATCAGGGGGATCGTGGCAATGCATCCAGGGCGCCATGGCCGACCGTGGACACGCGCCGGGCATCCATGCCCCCTCCCGCCTGCTAGTCACCCCGAATGCCCCTCTCTCCCTCCCTAAAACCCTAGCGCCCAGATCTCCTTCCCCCTCTCGCTTTGCTCTCTCCCGCACTAGGCCGAGCGCTTCCATCGTCGTCACCCCATCGATCCCATAGCCACCAAGCTCTCCGGCACCCGAGGCCATGTCCAGTTGATGCGACGTCGTCGGCTATGTCAACTACATGGACGGGGTCAACCTTGGAGCCCCTGCATCACATGCATCGTTGCCTTCGTCAAACTTCGGTCGTCGGAAAGCCTAATCGATGCGCCACCACCGCGGCGCCCCAGCTACGCTGAGCCCTTCATTGTACCCATGGTGAGCTCACTCGTCGGCCCTCCCCCTTATCCCCATTGATGCTAACGCCGTAGCCGCCTCAACCCCTCACGCCCGAGCTCGCAAAGAGCTCGTGATCATCATGCTCGTCGCCACGCCCCTACGCGTTCGCGGCCCCGCCCCAACCAACCTCCTCCGCTGCCCCTGCCCCGCGCTGCCCCGAGCCTACTGTTGCCGTTGCTCCTCGCACCGCCTGGTTGCCCGCCTGTGCGCACACCGCCCTCGTTCGCCTACCGTCGCCTATGCCCGAGCTCACCCGCTTCTGCTGGTGCATGCTCCTGCGTCCACGTCACGCTTCCAACCTCTCCGGTCGCGCTAGGCCGGGCCGAGCGCGCTCCTCGACTCCCTTCCTCCTGTCATGCCACGCCGCTGCGCCTTGGTGCCTACTCGCGCGCCGCGCTGCTACGGCTCGCCACTCCGCTGCATGCGCTATGTGCTGCTGCCGGCCGCGCCCCTCAGCCACTCCGGCCCCGTGTGCGCGCCTCCCTACCCTCCACCGCCTCCGGCTGCCGGCGTCCGCTGTCGTGGCGCCTGCTCTCCCTCCTCCCTCGCACGCCCCTGTCGCTGACGTGGATTTGGGCGGGGCCCACCCCGGGTCGCTGCCATCAGGACCCGCGAACCCAGTTGACTGGTCAACTCAACCAGTTGACCACCTGATTGGGCAGTTGACCAGGTCAGCGGGGGTCCGCTAGTCAGCCTCTAGCGCACCCGTAGGTGCACTACACCGGGTGCACCCAGCTCTTCACTGACGAATTTTGAAATTAAAATAAATATGAAAAATTAGGAAATCATTTAAAAACTTTGTAAAATCATATAAAATAATCCGTAACTCGGATGAAAATACTTTGTAGATGAAAGTTGCTCAGAACGACGAGACGAATCCGAATACGCAGTTTGTTCATCTGCCACACGTCCCTAGCATAGCAAATGTGCAACATTCCACCTCCGGACCGTCTGTCCGAAACGTGAAACACCAAGAATACTTTCCCAGATGTTTCCTTCCTTCGACGGTACCACCTACTGCCGTGTTAGGGCCCACCTAGCACCGCTCATTGTCATGTCATGCATTGTCATGCTTATGTATGCATTATATTTATTGTTTCTTCCCCCTATTTTCTCGTTAGACTCCGAGACCGATGCCGCTGGTACCCAGTACGGCTACGGTGTTGACGACCCCTCCTTGCTAGAGCAACCAGGCAAGCCCCCCCCCCCCTTGATCAACCTGATATCGCCTATTCTTCTCTCTACTGCTTGCATTAGAGTAGTGTAGCTTGTTACTGCTTTCCATTAATCGTATTCTGATGCATAGCCTCTCCTTGCTACTACTATTTATACCTTTACCTACAACCTTAAATGCTTAGTATAGGATGCTAGTTTATCATCAGTGGCCCTACATTCTTGTCCGTCTGCCATGCTATACTACCGGGCCGTGATCACTCGGGAGGTGATCACGGGTATATACTTATATACATGATATATGATACATGCGATGACTAAAGTCGGGTCGGCTCATAGAGTACCTGCGAGAGATTCAAGGATTGGGGGGCTGAAAGGACATTTGTCCCGACGGCCCTCTGAGTGGATCTTTGTGGCGGAGCAACAGGGCAGGTTGACACACCTAGGTGAGAGGTGGGTCTGGCCCTGGTCGGCGTTCGCGGTTACTTCAAAATAACACGCTTAACGAGATCTTGGTATTTCATCTAAGTCTGGCCACTGGCCTATACGCACTAAGCAACTACACAGGAACAATTATGGGCACTCGACGTCATGGTATCAGCCGAAGCCTTCTTGACGTCAGCGACTGAGCGGCGCGCGTCGGTTGGACCGCGTAACGCAACTTCCTTTGTAATGGAGGTTGCTAGGTTTGCTCATCGGCCGCATACGCAACATGCAGGTGTGCAATGGGCGATGGGCCCAGACCCCTGCACGCATAGGATTTAGACCGGCGTGCTGACCTCTCTGTTGTGCCTAGGTAGGGCTGCGATGTGTTGATTTTTCAAGGCCGTGCATAACCCAGGAAAGTGTGTCCGGCCAAAGGGATCGAGCGTATTGGGTTATGTGGTGCACCCCTGCAGGGAAGTTTATCTATTCGAATAGCAGTGTCCCTCGGTAAAAGGACAACCGGAAGTTGTACCTCAACCTTATGACAACAAGAACCATATACTTAATAAAACACACCCTTCCAAGTGCCAGATAAACCCGGTGGTCACTCTCTCACAGGGCAACGAGAAGAGGATCGTCGGGTAGGATTATGCTATACGATGATACTTGGTGAACTTACCAGTTACTCTCTTCTATATGCTTCAAGATGGAGGCTTACAGAAGCGTAGTCTTCGATAGGACTAGCTATCCCCCTCTTATTCTAGAATTTTGCAGTTCAGACCACAAATACTACCCATTTCATTGATACCAATGCATATGTAGTGTAGATCCTTGCTTGCGAGTACTTTGGATGAGTACTCACGGTTGCTTTGCTCCCCCTCCCCCCTTTCTATACCCGGTTGTTGCAACCAGACATTGGAGCCAGAGCCACCGACGACGACTCCTACACCGGAGGTGCCTACTACTACGTGCAGGCCGCCAACGATGACCAGGAGTAGTTTAGGAGGATCCCAGGCAGGAGGCATGCGCCTCTTTCAATCTGTATCCTAGTTTGTGCTAGCCATCCCATGGCAACTTATTTAACTTATGTCTGTACTCAGATATTGTTGCTTACGCTGACTCGTCTATGATCGAGCACTTGTATTCGAGTCCTCGAGGCCCCTGGCTTGTATTATGATGCTTGTATGACTTATTTTTTTAGAGTTGTCTTGTGATATCTTCCCATGAGTCCCTGATCTTGATCTTACATGTTTACGTGCATGATTTGTGTAGGATTGAATCGGGGGCGTCACAAGTTGGTATCAGAGTCGACTGCCTGTAGGAATCCCCCTTCCACACTCCTTGGCCGAAGTCGAGTCTAGACATTGCAAAACTTTTACTAACATGGCTGTGCGGCTTACGGGCCCACGTCGCCATTGGGGGGTATTAGGGTATTTTATTCCTCGACCTATACTCTGGGACTCTGACCTCTCTTCTATTCGGGTTAAATGATTTTACTAACTCCGACTCTAGGTTCACGTAACTATTTCCTTCCGGAGAGACCCGCACCCCAGATGATTGCTTGGAGCACGGAAGGGTTACGTAGATACCCTCCGATGTTCTCTTCAGACTTTGTGCCCGTTGCTTTTGCAATTCCCTACCACCATAATATCCCTATGGATAAATACACACCTGTTATTCTTACTTTTATTCCCAGTTGATCTTGATATTACATAATACCCCGAAATTATATCTATTGTTCTGAGAATACTTTGTGCCTACTGACTTGCAGTTCTTTGCCACCTGAATACCCCTACAGACAATTTCTCGCACTTATCAAGTGTCCGCTCATCCCCAGATGATTCATGTATTTCACAAAAGTCTTCAAAATACCATTCATTCTTCCGAAAATCCTCAACAGCCTATTGCTCTTAAAATTCTTGCTTGCTTGCATTATGGTTAACCCCATAAGTATAGTAATCTTATTGGCATCCGTTGTCACTGTCATTTTGAGTCCATGGATTCAATATGTTGCGAATTCTCGCAATCCTCAAGCATATCCTAGGATTTATCTTTCCAGCTTAGAACTCACCTTGTACATGAGCCGATTCTCGGCCAATCAAGTTACAATCTATTGTGTCTCCAAGTCTATTCAACTTACTCATATTTGATCAGAGCATCTGATTCTGATACATCAGTCTGGAAATCATAATTTCTTTGTATTTAAGCATCGAATTAATTAGATGTGTCAATAATCCGATGCCTTTGCATTTTTTCTTCTTCTGGTTGGGTACCGATACTCACATCAGATCCTTTGTGTACCGCCAAATCCTTTGTGGGATTATTATCCGACATAGTCCTTCATATTCAATAACTTTGTGAGTTTTCCTCGAGTACATAATGCCTTTTGGTAAGTCGTGTCATATGCCTTTGGAGACTTGTATCCTCTGCTTTGTCAACTATGCTCTACTTTCGAGCTTGTGCTAATTACTCCTACAGTTTGTGGTATATGTTCCTAAGATGCCCCGATGGGTTGAACATATGCCTTCCCTAATCTATGTGATCCCAAAAGTTATGCGGGTTATACCCTACTGACGCTTCGTCAGATAACTTTTCAACACTACAACTTCGAAAACAGGAGGTAAATGTAAGGTTATGCATTGAAGAAGTGTGAGAAGACCTTGAACTTTGTGTTCATGCCCATGGACATGATGTAGCTCCTATCATGGAAGCTTCTTGTAATAATAACTATTTCCTTGATATAATATCATCTGGTATCGATGAATTGATCCTTTGAAATCGTGGTTCTGACCATATTTTCTCCTTAATACCATTTCTCGGACAAGTTGAAGTACTTGTCTTCTACAGATCATTGCACCTGTCCAATCTTTACTTTGATCTACCGTCAGGTATTACACTATGGTATCTCGAGAATATCATGGAACTGCATAACTTCTTATGGGTTCTTCATCAACTGTTATTTCTCACTGATTCCAATTTTCCTAGGTTTTGGGTTGTCTTCAACAAAGAACACAATTATCTGAACCGATTCCGCATGCCGGTTCGATAACCCTAAGTAATTTTTGTTACTTATGAGTTTAATAATCCTTCAAGTCATTCCTAGCCTGATCGGCTATATCATTATCGTGCTGATTTTAACTGTGCTACCTGGTCCTTCTTGGCGGAGCACAAATCTCGACGGTGAGCTAATCTTACGTCTATTTTCCTCGCCATATCATTTCTCCTTGAACAGCAAGCTTGATTTCGAGTTTGTGTCGTCCCCTTGGTTCCAATAACCTTTCGCTTCATCATTCCTATCACTTGATGTCATCGCCGATCGATTACATCTTCATGGAATATCGTGACAAATGTGTTGTGATCATCACCAACATTCCGAGCTCTTCCAAGAAATCTATCGAATTCTTGATGAGCAATACCATCCTTTCCCCTCGATGATTTGTGTTACCGTCGACAATATTCCTGCTTTCCCTCCAACCCAAACTTGTTCATTGTTTGTTTTGTACCTTGAGTTCCTTTATATATCCAGCTTGTGATATGTTCTACCTTGGAGTATTACCATCTTTTATGTCAAGAATGTCGTGGGAATTTCATCACCTATTGAGAATTCTTGATACAAGTGATACCTATCGCCATCTCCCTTCATTCCTTAGTCCCCGTGTTATTTCTAACCGGAATACCAACAAATGGACTGCAATGTGAAAAATTCAAAACTTTTAGCAACCCTATTGCTTGTAAGTTAACGAATGATAGTTACATTCTTTTTGTATTGGATATCGAATCACCGTTCTAACATTGATCTTGATAGCTAAGCCCATAGTTCGGGTGCACCTTTCAACCAATGTTTAATTGTGTATGTTTTCCTCGAGAATACATCATTATATCATTTGATCTGACAAATGTTATCTCCTTGTTCACATAATTGTGGAATTCATCTTGTTGGTAATCTTGAGGAATCATCGCTGAGTCCATCAGGCACCTCCTCATCCTCTCCTTTGTTTAATGAGGAACTCTTGTTTCGGAACTCGCTTCCATAGTTCATCGCCCAAGAATCTTACAATGTCATCTTAACAATTTGTGTTGCACCTTTTCTTCTCAGGCATCCCGAGTCCGAGGTATCCTGACACCAATCAGATCTGAAACTCGGTCAGATATGATGGTTGTAACATTTTCCAAGAGTCATAGCATTGGTCTTAATATAACCCGGTAAGGTGATGTCATGCCTAGAACACCTGGTTGGAGGACCTATTGCTATAGTATCCTTTTAGCAAGGTTAGCCATTCGTCCATGAGAATATTGTAAGACTTATTCTATAAGTTGTCCCTGATGGATCCTTTGTGTATCCAAAGTCTTCACCCGGTGACCATGTCAATGCTATCTTGAAGCATGTCTGAGGTACTCCATTCATCAACAAGAACAATTGAAGCGCAATGCCTAATTTTTCTTGATCAATTATCCAAACACTGGTGTATGGGTAACATCATGAAATTCTTCTCCCCTTACCTGAATGGTTTTCTACCTTCTATCCTGTCTTGGATATCATGCTCTGCTTGCCCTTGGGAAGGATATACCCTTGAAATATGTGTTTAAACACATCTTCCTTTCCATTGTTCCATTTAATCTGATGATCGCATCTTCCTTTCCATTGTTTTGTTTAACATTTCCTGTGATCTATATGAACTAAGCAGTAATATTCTTCTGCTTATGTAAACACCTTGGAGTACAACCATGTCAGTAAGACCCTATTACTACTGTTGATAACAATTCGGTAACCACCGATGGACGAGAACTTTGCCTACTGGTCTGCCTCATTCTACAAGCAGGAAAATGGTTCTCTTCGTCCCTCGCCCATGGTACCAACGTTGTTACCAACATAACTGACAGGTTATTCTCTGACACGCCTTGCAATCATGATCATGCAAGATGACTTCACCCTCCTACTTTTAACCTGCATGGTGGGCCCATAACCCACAGTTTCGCAGGATCGAAACCTGACTCTCTTGTACACCCCCTGTTTCTGAAGTTATTCCTCACGCTTGGCTTCGTATGTAGATCACGAGCCACCTTCCTAGTAATCTATTCTAGTATCAGAAACAATACTTATTCTCAACGATTGCATATCTGCTTGAAACTTCTTATTGCACCTTCTTACCTTGCTCTAGATGACTTTCTTGAATTGCAACTAGCGAGATGCCTCTATGCCTCATTCATTGGGATAGCCCCCATGTACCTAACATGTGTTGAGCTCCGCCCTTCCCGAGTCCCCCCCTTATCTTTTCCGTAAGTACGATGGAGATCCTGAAGAAAGGATGACGGCTTCATCATGATGACCTGAAACAGAGAGATAAAGACATCAACATAGTGGATCGATCTCTTCGATAAGAGCAACCAATACTGAGAAGATTCGTTAGAATGACGAAACGAGACCTTTCCCCCTTACTCTACCTCTTAAATCTCGGGACAAGATTTCTTGTTGTGGAGGAGAATTGTAACGACTAGATAATTAAGCTACATTAATTCCCTGCTAATGATGCCACATCACCACGATCACTGTTGATAAACTCGTGATGATGCAAATCCTGTTTGAATTCAAATTTGAAATCAAGTTAGACAATAAAGAAATTCAAATACTAAAACCAAAATGTTCTGGATGTGAAAAATAATCGCTTGGTAATGTTGGCGGAGAATCCACATTTTTATAAAATATTTGAATGCTCCAAAAATAAATAAACTGTACCATAAGCGATTAAGTAAATGCCTTTTATTTACTATAAAATACTAAACTATTTTATTTGGGTTTAAACTTTTTGTGGCAGTGAGGGATATTGCTTACTGATTTTGGAGACCAATCACACATTTTTCAAAAAAAAAATGGTTTAGTGCTAAAAGTAAATACAAAACATAAAAGATAGAAAACAAAATAGAAAATAATGGAAAAGGAATTCAAAGAAAAGAAAAAGGCCCCCTAGCTTCTCCCTGGGTCTTAGCCACCAGACTGGCCCACTTACCGCCGTCCCTATCCTCTGTTCATTAGGGGGATCGTGGCTACGCATCCACGATGCCATGGCCGACCGTGGACACGTGCGGGGCATCCATGCCCCCCGCCTACTAGTCCCCCCGGACGCCCCTCTCTCCCTCCCCGAAACCCTAGCGCCCAGATCCCCTTCCCCCTCTCGCCTTGCTCTCTCTCGCGCAAGGCCGAGAGCTTCCATCGTTGTCATCCTGTCGATCCCATAGCCACCAAGCTCTCCGGAGCCCGAGGCCATGTCCAGCTGCTGTGACATTGTCGGCTATGTCAACTACATGGGCGGGGTCAACCTTGGAAACCCTACATCGCGTGTGTCATCGCCTTCGTCAAACTTCGACCACCGGAAAGCTTCATCGATACGCCACCACCGCGGCGCCCCACCTCCGACGAGCCCTTCGCTGCACCCATGGTGAGATCATCCGTCGGCCCTCCCCTTGTTCCCCATTGATGCTAAGGCCGTAGCCACTGCAACCCCTCGTGCCCGAGCTCGCAAAGAGCTCGTGGTCATCACCCTCGTCGCCACGCCCCCACATGTTCGCGGTCGCGCCCCGACCAACCCCTTCTGCTGCCCCTGCCCCGCGCCGCCCCACGCCTATCGTTGTCGTTCCTCCTCGCACCCCCTAGTCGCCCGCCTGCGTGCACGCAGCCCTCATTCGCCTACCATCGCTCGCACCCGAGCTCACCCGCTTTTGCTGGTGCATGCTCACGCGTCCACGCCACGCCTCTAACCTCGTCGGTCGCGCTAGGCCGCGTCGAGCGCGCTCCTCGACTCCCTTCCTCGCGTCTTGCCATGCCGCTGCGCCTCGGTGCCCGCTCGCGGGCCAGCTGCTGTGGCTCGCCACTCCGCCGCCTTCCGCTATGTGCTGCTACCGGCCGCGCCCCTCAGCCACTCCGGCTTCGCGCGTGGACCTCCTTGCCCTCCACCGCCGCTGGACGAGGCACCCCGCCCGCCTCCGGCTGCCGGTGCCGGCTCTCCCTCCTCCCTCGCACGCCCCTGCCGCTGACGTGGCTTTGGGCGGGGCCCATCCCGGGTCGCTGCCACCGGGACCCGCGAACCGAGTTGACTTGTCAACTGGCCCAGTTGACTAGCTGACAAGGTAGTTGACCAGGTCAGTGGGGTTTCGCTAGTCAGCCTCTGGCGCACCCGTGGGTGCATTGCATCGGGTGCACCTAGCCCTTCACTGGCGAATTTTGAAATTAAAATAAATAAGAAAATGAGAAAATCATTTAAAAACTTTGTAAAATCATATAAAATAATCTGTAACTCGGACGAAAATACTTTGTAGATGAAAGTTGCTCAGAACGACAAGACGAATTCGAATACGCAGTCCGTTCGTCTGCCACACGTCCCTAGCAAAGCGAACATGCAACATTCCACCTCCGGTTCATCTGTCCAAAAACGTGAAACACCGGGAATACTTTCCCGGATGTTTTCCTCCTTTGCTCTACTAACGTGTTAGGGCCCACCTAGCACCGCTCATTGTCATGTCATGCATCATCATGCTTATGTATGCATTATATTTACTGCTTCCCCCTCATCTCTTGTTATACACCGAGACCGACGTCGCCGCTACCCGGTACGACTACGGTGTTGATGACCCCTCCTTGCCAGAGCAACCAGGCAAGCCCCCCTCGATCAACCCAATATCACCTATTATTCTCTCTACTCTTGCATTAGAGTAGTGTAGCTTGTTACTGCTTTCCGTTAATCCTATTCTGATGCATAGCCTGTCCTTGCTACTATTGTTGTTACCTTTACCTGCAGTCCTAAAATCTTAGTATAGGATGCTAGTTAATCATCAGTGGCCCTACATTCTTGTCCGTCTGCCATGCTATACTACCGGGTCGTGATCACTCGGGAGGTGATCACGGGTATATACTTATATACATGATATATGATACATGCGGTGACTAAAGTCGGGTCGGCTCGTAGAGTACCCGCGAGTGATTAATGAATTGGGGGCTGAAAGGACATTTTTCCCGACGAGCCTCTGAGTGGATCTTTGTGGCGGAGTGACAGGGCAGGTTGAGACCACCTAGGTGAGAGGTGGGCCTGGCCCTGGTCAGCATCCATGGTTACTTCAAAATAACACGCTTAACGAGATCTTGGTATTTGATCTGAGTCTGGCCACTGGCCTATATGCACTAACCAACTACACGGGAATGATGTCGCTTGAAGCTACGTCGGTATTTTCCCAAAGAGGAAGGGATGATGTAGCACAGCAGCGATAGGTATTTGCCTCAGATATGAAACCAAGGTTATCGAACTAGTAGGAGAACCAAGCAACACAACATAAACAACCCCTGCACACAGATAACAAATCCTTGCAACCCGACGTGTGAAAGGGGTTGTCAATCCCTTTCGGATAACGGTGCCAGAAATTGGTGCATGACGGTAAAAAGGTTGTAATAGATTGGATAAATAGATCGCAAATAAAATAAAGTGCAGCAAAGTATTTTTGGGTTTTGGATTAACATATCTAAAAATAAAAGCAAATAACAATAGATCGCAAAGGCAAATATATGAGAAAGAAGACCCGGGGCCATAGGTTTCACTAGTGGCTTCTGTCGAGAAAAAAAGCAAACGGTGGGTAGACAAATTACTATTGGGCAATTGATAGAACTTCAAATAATCATGATGATATCCAGTCAATGATCATTATATAGGCATCACGTCCAAGATTAGTAAACCGACTCCTGCCTGCATCTACTACTATTACTCCCAACATCGACCGCTATCCAGCATGCATCTAGTGTATTAAGTTCATGGAAAAACAGAGTATTGCAATAAGAACGATGACATGATGTAGACAAGATCTATCTATGTAGAGATAGACCCCATCATTTTATCCTTAGTAGCAACGATACATACGTATTAGTTCCCTTTCTGTCACTGGGATCAAGCACCATAAGATCGAACCCACTACAAAGCACCTCTTCTCATTGCAAGATAAATAGATCAAGTTGGCCAAACAAAACCCAAATATCGGAGAAGAAATATGAGGCTATAAGAGATCATGCATAAAAGAGATCAAGGAAACTCAAATACTTTCATGGATATAAAAAGATATAACTCATCATAAACTCGAAGTTCATTAGATCCCAACAAACACACCGCAAAAGAGTTACATCATATGGATCTCCAAGAGACCATTGTATTGAGAGTCAAGAGATAGAGATGAAGCCATCTAGATACTAACTATGGACCCGAAGGTCTACAAAGAACTACTCACGCATCATCGGAGAAGCACCAATGGAGGTGGTGAACCCCATCTGAGATGGTGTCTAGATTGGATCTGGTGGTTCTGGACTCTACGGCGGCTGGATGAATATTTTGCCGACTCCTCTAGGGTTATGGGATTTTTGGGGTATTTGTAGAGCAAAGACGTGGTCTGGGGGCACCCGAGGTGGGAATAACCCACCAGGGCGTGTCTGGCACGCCCTAGTGGGTTGTGCCCCCCTCGGGGCACCCCCAGGCGCAGCCAGGGCCCGTTGTGTTCCTTCTGGCCCATAAAAATTCTCCATGAAGTTTCATGGCATTTGGACTCCGCTTGTCGTGGAATTGTCATGACAGATGTTGGTCAGGACTTAGTCATGAGGACAACGCATCCATGTAGTAGCTTGAAGGGGTTGGTCGGAATTGAGAGACGCAAGGTTTTACCCAGGTTCAGCCCCTCACGGTGGAGGTAAAAGCCTGCATCCTGCTTCATTGATATTGATGATGATGAACATGATTACAAGGGTGCTCTATCTTGAGAGCTATAGACTTGTTTGTCTAACCCTAATCTGTCCAACTCATGGAACCTCCCCTTCTTGGTGTGCCCTGTCCCTCCTTATATAAGTTGGAGGGCAGGTTACATGTGGAGTCATAGTAGGACTAGGATTACTCTATTAGAAGTGGAATCTTAGTCTTGCTCCCTTTGTAAGAGAATATTCTGTATGCCTTAAACCGGCCCACCATAACACGAGTCGGCCTTCCATGAGCTACCTTCTAGGCCATTGGGTTTTGTCGCTCCTCTGACCCGCCTACCGGGTCACCAATGAACCGCGAACTCTGGTCGGGTTACTAGTTAGTCGTTGGGTCAGGGCAGGTCACCAGTGAGTAGCCAAGTCCTGCCGAGTCATACATCCGGCCGGGTTACACCATGGGGTATATCCCCGACATTAGCCCCGGTTTAATTTGGATTTATCCATGTTAAACTCATCCGGCAAAATAAAACACAAGAACATATTTGACAGGTTGCACTCCGGGTTAAAAGTTCTTGTAAGTCGGCACCTGATCATCCTTAAGTCCTTGTCATTTCCTTCTTCTAGAAAGCCCGGGTCAATAGGTCATCCTCATAATCAATTTGCTGACATTGGTCTCTCACAGAAAATATTGCGAAGAATAATTCATTTGATTCACCTCCCAATGCTTCACCAAAAATTATTGGTCTTGAAATACTCATCTGATTTTCAACCGGCTTGAAGATATAGCACTTGCTGGTTTATCATTGTCAAAATTGCCAATTTGTAAATATTGATGGCGCCAGGTCATAATTGTTGCTAACATCAAGCTTGAAAATGTACCTCCTTTATATGCATATTACTTGTATCCCCCAAGTCTTAAGAAGGGAGCGTAGTAACAGCTTAAGTCTTGCTTTAATATAAATGTCGCAACCTTGAAGAAATCCAAGTTGTTCGTATCAATCACTAGTCAAAACTGAATATTCCACATATGTAGCCCCCAAGTGCCAGGTTGTCATGCTTGCAGCAACCTGGGACTTGTAATTGGCCTATGCCCATAAAAACTTCAACCAGTGTAGCCCCCAAGGGCCGGGTGGTTATGCAATAATGAGCAGGGACTTTGTAGATATGATCATATAGAATTCAACAGCAATGTGTAGCCCCCAAGGGCTGGCTCAGCAAGACAATACTAAGCTGGGACTTTATATATACTTCACTGAAAATAGCATCATATGATGTAGCCTCCATCGTAGGGTTTGAACCCACGACCACAAGGTTAAGAGCCTTGTGCTCTACGAACTGAGCAATGGACCCTTCAATGTAATGGATTAAAGGCTTGCGTACTTTGAATTTTTGACAGGAGCAATTAGTATCCCCCAATGGCCGGCTCATTACAATGTGATGAGTCGGGTCTTCAATAAGGTGAGCAAAAACTGACTTTGCATTAGCCCCCAAGTGCCATGGTACATGCTGGCAGTAACATGGGACTTGCATATTTGATGTAATCTCAACTTGAATAATGTAGCCGCCAAGTACCGGGTCGTAAGCCTGCAGTGACTCGGGACTATTCCTTCCATTGTAGAATAAATCATATCCATTGATAAAATAATAGCCATTGCACTGAAGCGACTCTTATTAGTTGGCAAGTAAATCTGAAGTTTAAATACTCAGTGGCTCTTGGCTGATGGCGACTTAATGCGCATCGATTGTAATCCGGGATTTTTTTAACCCGGAGGCTTATAGCCTTTGTGAAAATCAATAATTGATAACACTTTTGAAACATCAATTTCAACTTTTGATGATGGGCTTGAACTTAATCTTTTATGTAAGTCATAGCTCTGCAAATCCTGCACAAAGTTTAGACAGCATATGCCGTGGCGACTTAACATCAAAGCCAGGGCGTGTAACAACCCAAACATAATATAGTCTTATGTAAACATGGAAAAGACTAGCATTAAGGCCATTCAAGCCTAAACATACTGGCGACTTAAAGTAAAAAGCCAGGGTGGGCTATCAAACCTCGCATATTCGTCCAATCATTTTAAAAACATACTTGGAAATTTGGCTCAAATTGCTGGCTTACATCGCCACATCCAGTGAGCGTAATAATCCAATGATTTATAAGCGCATGATTCCAAAGGCGCAATCCAAAGTATACTGGCAACTTAATGTCCAAAGCCAGGGTGGGTTACCAAACCTCACATCTTCATATAACAAGTACAAAATATACCTGTGAATTTGGTTCACACTGTCGGCTTGCATCACCATATCCAATGAGGTTAACAGCCCAAAGACTCATAGCGCATAACACCAATTGCGCAATTAAAGTGCCCTGGCGACTTAACATCCAAAGCCAGGATGGTTTATCAAAAAACCTGAATATTCATACAATTATAATCTGGGGCCAGTATCAACCCGGAGTCATGAAGTATCATCATTTTGATTACTCAAGGCAAAATATCCTGACGACTTAAAGTCTGCTATGAGGGCGGGTTATCAAACCAAAAGATGATCAATGATTAGTAATATAATCAAGGCTACATGGCCTGTGGAATCAGTTTATACTGCCGGTTTACAGTGCCATATGGAGTAAGGGGTAATATCCCAAAACTTAGAGCACATCGCTCTAAGTACATAAAATCATCATACACTAGCGACTTAAAGTCCAAGACCAGGCTGGGTTAATAAACGTCGGATAGATTCATATATGAACCATAAGGCAACATAGCCCTCGTCAGTTTTCAACCATGTATTAACATGTCACAAGAGATGAATATCAAAAAATGTTCAAATCAAATGCAAATCAAAAACAAGGCTTCCACAGGCTGCCAAGCCTTCAAATCAAGTGATTTTCAAGAGCCGCACATCCACTGAGTTAAACCTTCGTTCAACCTTGTAAGCCGGGCCTCACATGACCAATCGCTGTTTTAACTTTGACAAATTCAGGGTCTGTATAAGATTGACTGTCAAGAGTACGGTGAGTCATTCCAGGATTACCTGGGCGAAGTGGCAGACTTAAAAAGGAAAGATAACCTGGATTTTAAGGTGAATACACCTGGCTTCCAAGCCTACTACAAGGGTTAACAAAGCTCTTGCCCATTTAACAGAGAGCCCCCAAGTAATTTCATTCCACGCATACAACTCAGATCAAATAGGGTGGTCACAACTATGCTCAGTGAGCAGGAAGCCCCCAAGTATTTTGTAATCATGGCGTACAAGCCGGATCAAGAGGGTAGTCACAACAATGCTCAGTGAGCAGGAAGCCCCCAAGTGATCAATAATATGATAAGCCAATAAGGCAGGATAACCCATGTTTGAACCGCGCATCATGGCAGCAAGTTTTCTTTGGCAACCTTTAATTTTTTCTGAGAACTCTATCTTGTGAGAGATGGATTCTTTGGAACCGGAATTTAAAACCGGATATTGAGAGACAGATTTCCCTTGAGCCGGATTTTAAATCGGATATTGAAAGCTTCAAAGCTTTGTGAGGAAACATATTTCCCTTGAGCCAGATTTTAAACCGGTCTTCTTCATTTTGAGCCGGAAATTTTCTGACGGCCTTCAAATTTTCATCAATATGGCAGTAGCCTCCGGGACTAGGTTAATTTTCCCTCCAATGACCCAAAGTTTTTGAATTCACTAAAACAGGCCAATTTTGCCGAGTCATGTCATTGTAGCCCCCGGGTCTTAAGACAACCCGAGGAGTTGTCTTGAGAATCTCCATATTTGACCAAGATATTGTTGGAAATATGCCCTAGAGGCAATAATAAAAGCATTATTATTATATTTCCTTGTTCATGATAATTGTCTTTATTCATGCTATAATTGTGTTATCCGGAAATCGTAATACATGTGTGGATAATAGACACCAACATGTCCCTATTAAGCCTCTAGTTAACTAGCTTGTTGATCAACAGATAGTCATGGTTTCCTGACTATGGACATTGGATGTCATTGATAACGAGATCACATCATTAGGAGAATGATGTGATGGACAAGACCCAATCCTAAACATAGCATAAGATCGTATAGTTCGTTTGCTAGAGTTTTTCCAATGTCAAGTATCCTTTCCTTAGACCATGAGATCGTGTAACTCCCGGATACCGTAGGAGTGCTTTGGGTGTACCAAACGTCACAACGTAACTGGGTGACTATAAAGGTATACTACGGGTATCTCCGAAAGTGTCTGTTGGGTTGACATGGATCAAGACTGGGATTTGTCACTCCGTATGACGGAGAGGTATCACTGGGCCCACTCGGTAATGCATCATCAAAATGAGCTCAAAGTGACCAAGTGTTTGATCACGGGATCATGCATTGCGGTACGAGTAAAGTGACTTGCCGGTAATGAGACTGAACGAGGTATTGGGATACCGACGATCGAGTCTCGGGCATGTAACGTACCGATTGACAAAGAGAATTGCATACGGGGTTTGATCGAATCCTCGACATCGTGGTTCATCCGATGACAACATCGAGGAGCATGTGGGAGCCAACATGGGTATCCAGATCTCGCTGTTGGTTATTGATCGGAGAGCGATCTCGGTCATGTCTACATGTCTCCCGAACCCGTAGGGTCTACACACTTAAGGTTTGGTGACGCTAGGGTTGTAGGGATATGTATATGCAGTAACCCGAATGTTGTTCGGAGTCCCGGATGAGATCCCGGACGTCACGAGGAGTTCCGGAATGGTCCGGAGGTAAAGAATTATATATAGGAAGTGCTATTTCGTCCATCGGGACAAGTTTCGGGGTCACCGATATTGTACCGGGACCACCGGAAGGGTCCCGGGGGTCCACCGGGTGGGGCCACCTGCCCCGGGGGGCCACATGGGCTGTAGGGGGTGCGCCTTGGCCTGTATGGGCCAAGGGCACCAGCCCCAAGAGGCCCATGCGCCTAGGGTTCAAGAAGGGAAGAGTCCCAAGGGGGAAGGCACCTCCTAGGTGCCTTGGGGAGGAGGGATTCCTCCCTTGGCCGCTGCCCCCTAGGAGATTGGATCTCCTAGGGCCGGCGTCCCCCCTAGGCCCCCCTATATATAGTGGGGAGATGGAGGACTTCTAACCCCATGCCTTTGGTGCCTCGCTCTCCCTCTCCAACACATCCTCCTCCTCCATAGAGCTTAGCGAAGCCCTACCGGAGTACTGCAGCTCCATCACCACCACGCCGTCGTGCTGCTGCTGGAGCCATCTTCCTCAACCTCTCCTCCCCCTTGCTGGATCAAGAAGGAGGAGACATTACGCTGACCGTATGTGTGTTGAATGCGGAGGTGCCGTCCGTTCGGCGTTAGGATCTCCGGTGATTTGGATCACGTCGAGTACGCCTTCCTCATCCCCGTTCTTTGAACGCTTCCGCGCGTGATCTACAAAGGTATGTAGATGCAATCCCATCACTCGTTGCTAGATGAACTCCTAGATGGATCTTGGTGAAACCGTAGGAAATTTTTTTTGTTTTCCGCAACGTTCCCCAACAGTGGCATCATGAGCTAGGTCTATGCGTAGTTCTCTTGCACGAGTAGAACACAAAATTGTTGTGGGCGTAGATGTTGTCAACTTTCTTGCCGCTACTAGTCTTATCTTGCTTCAGCGGTATTGTGGGATGAAGAGGCCCGGACCAACCTTACACGTACGCTTACGTGAGACCGGTTCCACCGACTAACATGCACTAGTTGCATAAGGTGGCTGGCGGGTGTCTGTCTCTCCCACTTTAGTTGGAGCGGATTCGATGAAAAGGGTCCTTATGAAGGGTAAATAGAAGTTGACAAATCACGTTGTGGCTTTCACGTAGGTAAGAAAACATTCTTGCTAGAACCCTATTTCAGCCACGTAAAACTTGCAACAACAATTAGAGGACGTCTAACTTGTTTTTGCAGCAAGTGCTTTGTGATATGATATGGCCAAAGTTGTGATGAATGATGAATGATATATATGTGATGTATGAGATGTTCATGCTATTGTAATAGGAATCACGACTTGCATGTCGATGAGTATGACAACCGGCAGGAGCCATAGGAGTTATCTTTATTTTTGTATGACCTGCGTGTCATTGAGAAACGCCATGTAAATTACTTTACTTTACTGCTAAACGCGTTAGCCGTAGTAGTAGAAGTAATAGTTGGCAAGCAACTTCATGGAGACACGATGATGGAGATCACGATGATGGAGATCGTGGTGTCATGCCGGTGACAAGATGATCATGGAGCCCCAAGATGGTGATCAAAGGAGCTATGTGATATTGGCCATATCATGTCACTATTATTATTTGATTGCATGTGATGTTTATCATGTTTTGCATCTTGTTTACTTAGAACGACGGTAGTAAATAAGATGATCCCTCATAATAATTTCAAGAAAGTGTTCCCCCTAACTGTGCACCATTGCGACAGTACGTTGTTTCGAAGCACCACGTGATGATCGGATGTTAGATTCTAACGTTCACATACAACGGGTGTAAGACAGATTTACACATGCAAACACTTAGGTTGACTTGACGAGCCTAGCATGTACAGACATGGCCTCGGAACACAGAAGACTGACAGGTCGAGCATGAGTCGTATAGAAGATACAATCAACATGAAGATGTTCACCGATGTTGACTAGTCCGTCTCACGTGATGATCAGACACGGTCTAGTTAACTCGGATCATGTTATACTTAGATGACTGGAGGGATGTCTATCTAAGTGGGATTTCATTGATTAATTTGATTAGATGAACTTAATTATCATGAACTTAGTCTAAAATCTTTACAATATGTCTTGTGGATCAAATGGCCAACGTAGTCCTCAACTTCAACGCGTTCCTAGAGAAAACCAAGCTGAAAGACGATGGCAGCAACTACACGGACTAGGTCCGGAACCTGAGGATCATCCTCATAGCTGCCAAGAAAGATTATGTCCTACAAGCACCGCTAGGTGACCCTCCCGTCCCACAGAACCAAGACGTTATGAACGCTTGGCAGACACATGCTGATGATTACTCCCTCATTCAGTGCGGCATGCTTTACAGCTTAGAACCAGGGCTCCAAAAACGTTTTGAGAGACACGGAGCATACGAGATGTTCGAAGAGCTGAAAATGGTTTTTCAAGCTCATGCCAGATCGAGAGATATGAAGTCTCCGACAAGTTCTTCAGCTATAAGATGGAGGAAAATAGTTCTGTCAGTGAGCACATACTCACAATGTCTGGGTTACATAACCGCTTGACTCAGCTGGGAGTTAATCTCCCGGATGACGCGGTCATTGACAGAATCCTCCAGTCGCTTCCACCAAGCTACAAGAGCTTTGTGATGAACTTCAATATGCAGGGGATAGAAAAGACCATTCCTAAGGTATTTGCAATGCTGAAATCAGCGGAGGTAGAAGTCAAAAAGGAACATCAAGTGTTGATGGTGAATAAAACCACTAAGTTCAAGAAGGGCAAGGGTAAGAAAGCCTTCAAGAAGGACGGCAAGGGAGTTGCCGCACCCGGCAAGCAAGCTGCCGGGAAGAAGCCAAAGAATGGACCCAAGCCCGAGACTGAGTGCTTTTATTGAAAGGGAAGTGGTCACTGGAAGCGGAACTGCCCCAAATACTTAGCGGACAAGAAGGCCGGCAAAAACAAAAGGTATATGTGATATACATGTAATTGATGTGTACCTTACCAGTATTCATAGTAGCTCCTGGGTATTTGATACCGGTGCGGTTGCTCACATTTGTAACTCAAAGTAGGAGCTACGGAATAAGCGGAGACTGGCAAAGGACGAGGTGACGATGCGCGTCGGGAATGGTTCCAAGGTTAATGTGATCGCCGTCGGCACGCTACCTCTACATTTGCCTTCAGGATTAGTTTTAAACCTTAATAATTGTTATTTAGTGCCAGCTTTGAGCATGAACATTGTATCAGGATCTCGTTTAATTCGAGATGGCTACTCATTTAAATCCGAGAATAATGGTTGTTCTATTTATATGAGAGATATGTTTTATGGTCATGCTCCGATGGTGTATGGTTTATTCTTAATGAATCTCGAGCGTAATACTACACATGTTCATAGTGTGAGTACCAAAAGATGTAAGATTGATAATGATAGTCCCACATACTTGTGGCACTACCGCCTTGGTCACATAGGTGTCAAACGCATGAAGAAGCTCCATGCTAATGGACTTTTAGAGTCTCTTGATTATGAATCATTTGACACGTGCGAACCATGCCTCATGGGTAAAATGACCAAGACTCCGTTCTCAGGAACAATGGAGCGAGCAACCAACTTATTGGAAATCATACATACTAATGTGTGCGGTCCAATGAGTGTTGAGGCTCGCGGTGGCTATCATTATGTTCTCACCCTCACGGATGACTTGAGTAGATATGGGTATGTCTACTTAATGAAACACAAGTCTGAAACCTTTGAAAAGTTCAAGGAATTTGAGAGTGAGGTTGAGAATCAACGTGACAGGAAAATCAAGTTCCTGCGATCAGATCGTGGAGGAGAATACTTGAGTCATGAGTTTGGCACACACTTAAGAAAATGTGGAATAGTTTCACAACTCACGCCGCCTGGAACACCTCAGCGTAATGGTGTGTCCGAACATCGTAATCGCACTCTATTAGATATGGTGCGATCTATGATGTCTCTTGCCGATTTACCGCTATCTTTTTGGGGGAATGCTTTAGAGACTGCCGCATTCACTTTAAATAGGGCTCCGGCGAAATCCGTTGAGACGACACCGTATGAATTATGGTTTGGGAAGAAACCTAAGCTGTCGTTTCTGAAAGTTTGGGGATGCGATGCTTATGTCAAGAAACTTCAACCTGAAAAGCTCGAACCCAAGTCGGAAAATGCGTCTTCATAGGATACCCTAAAGAAACTATTGGGTATACCTTCTACCTCAGATCCGAAGGCAAGATCTTTGTTGCCAAGAATGGATCCTTTCTAGAGAAGGAGTTTCTCTTGAAAGAAGTAAGTGAGAGGAAAGTAGAACTTGATGAAGTATTACCTCTTGAACCGGAAAATGGCGCAACTCAAGAAAATGTTCCTGAGGTGCCTGCACCGACTAGAGAGGAAGTTAATGATAATGATCAAGATACTTCTGATCAAGCTCCTACTAAAATTCGTAGGTCCACAAGGACACGTTCCGCACCAGAGTGGTACGGCAACCCTGTCTTGGAAATCATGTTGTTAGACAACGGTGAACCTTCGAACTATGAAGAAGCGATGGCGGGCCCGGATTCCGACAAATGGCTAGAAGCCATGAAATCCGAGATAGGATCCATGTATGAAAACGAAGTATGGACTTTGACTGACTTGCCCGTTGAGCGGCGAGCCATAGAAAATAAATGGATCTTTAAGAAGAAGACAGACACGGATGGTAATGTAACCATCTATAAAGCTCGCCTTGTCGCTAAGGGTTCTCGACAAGTTCAAGGGGTTGACTACGATGAGACTTTCTCACCGGTAGCGAAGCTAAAGTCCGTCCGAATCATGTTAGCAATTGCCGCATTCTATGATTATGAGATATGGCAAATGGACGTCAAAACGGCATTCCTTAATGGTTTCCTTAAGGAAGAATTGTATATGATGCAGCCGGAAGGTTTTGTCGATCCTAAGAATGCTAACAAGGTGTGCAAGCTCCAACGCTCGATTTATGGGCCGGTGCAAGCATCTCGGAGTTGGAACATTCGCTTTGATGAGATGATCAAAGCGTTTGGGTTTACGCAGACTTATGGAGAAGCCTGCGTTTACAAGAAAGTGAGTGGGAGCTCTGTAGCATTTCTCATATTATATATAGATGACATACTTTTGATGGGAAATGATATAGAACTCTTGGACAACATTAAGGCCTACTTGAATAAGAGTTTTTCAATGAAGGACCTTGGAGAAGCTGCTTATATATTAGGCATCAAGATCTATAGAGACAGATCAAGACGCCTCATAGGTCTTTCACAAAGCACATACCTTGATAAGATATTGAAGAAGTTTAATATGGATCAGTCTAAGAAGGGGTTCTTGCCTGTGTTGCAAGGTGTGAAATTGAGCTCAGCTCAATGTCCGACCACGGCAGAAGATATAGAAGAGATGAGTGTCATCCCCTATGCCTCAGCCATAGGTTCTATTATGTATGCCATGCTATGTACCAGACCTGATGTAAACCTTGCCGTAAGTTTGGTAGGAAGTACCAAAGTAATCCCAGCAAGGAACACTGGACAGCGGTCAAGAATATCCTAAAGTACCTGAAAAGGACTAAGGAAATGTTTCTCGTTTATGGAGGTGACGAAGAGCTCGTCGTAAAGGGTTACGTCGACGCTAGCTTCAACACAGATCTGGATGACTCAAAGTCACAAACCGGATACGTGTATATTTTGAATGGTGGGGCAGTAAGCTGGTGCAGTTGCAAGCAGAGTGTCGTGGCGGGATTTACATGTGAAGCAGAGTACATGGCAGCCTCAGAGGCAGCACATGAAGCAATTTGGGTGAAGGAGTTCATCACCGACCTAGGAGTCATACCCAATGCGTCGGGGCCAATCAAGTTCTTCTGTGACAACACTGGAGCTATTGCTCTTGCCAAGGAGCCCAGGTTTCACAAGAAGACAAGGCACATCAAGCGTCGCTTCAACTCCATTCGTGAAAATGTTCAAGATGGAGACATAGATATTTGTAAAGTACATACGGACCTGAATGTAGCAGATCCGTTGACTAAACCTCTCCCTAGAGCAAAACATGATCAACACCAGAATTCCATGGGTGTTCGATTCATCACAATGTAACTAGATTATTGACTCTAGTGCAAGTGGGAGACTGTTGGAAATATGCCCTAGAGGCAATAATAAAAGCATTATTATTATATTTCCTTGTTCATGATAATTGTCTTTATTCATGCTATAATTGTGTTATCCGGAAATCGTAATACATGTGTGGATAATAGACACCAACATGTCCCTAGTAAGCCTCTAGTTGATTAGCTCGTTGATCAACAGATAGTCATGGTTTCCTGACTATGGACATTGGATGTCATTGATAACGAGATCACATCATTAGGAGAATGATGTGATGGACAAGACCCAATCCTAAACATAGCATAAGATCGTATAGTTCGTTTGCTAGAGTTTTTCCAATGTCAAGTATCCTTTCCTTAGACCATGAGATCATGTAACTCCCGGATACCGTAGGAGTGCTTTGGGTGTACCAAATGTCACAACGTAACTGGGTGACTATAAAGGTATACTACGGGTATCTCCGAAAGTGTCTGTTGGGTTGACACGGATCAAGACTGGGATTTGTCACTCCGTATGACGGAGAGGTATCACTGGGCCCACTCGGTAATGCATCATCATAATGAGCTCAAAGTGACCAAGTGTCTGGTCACGGGATCATGCATTACGGTACGAGTAAAGTGACTTGCCGGTAATGAGATTGAACGAGGTATTGGAATACCGACGATCGAATCTCGGGCAAGTAACATACCGATTGACGAAGGGAATTGTATACGGGGTTGCTTGAATCCTCGACATCATGGTTCATCCGATGAGATCATCGAGGAGCATGTGGGAGCCAACATGGGTATCCAAATCCCACTGTTGGTTATTGACCGGAGAGCGATCTCGGTCATGTCTACATGTCTCCCGAACCCGTAGGGTCTACACACTTAAGGTTCGGTGACGCTAGGGTTGTAGGGATATGTATATGCAGTAACCCGAATGTTGTTCGGAGTCCCGGATGAGATCCCGGACGTCACGAGGAGTTCCGGAATGGTCCGGAGGTAAAGAATTATATATAGGAAGTGCTCTTTCGGCCATCGGGACAAGTTTCGGGGTCACCGGTATTGTACCGGGACCACCGGAAGGGTCCCGGGGGTCCACCGGGTGGGGCCACCTGCCCCGGGGGGGCCACATGGGCTGTAGGGGGTGTGCCTTGGCCTGTATGGGCCAAGGGCACCAGCCCCTAGAGGCCCATGCGCCTAGGGTTCAAGAAGGAAAGAGTCTCAAAGGGGGAAGGCACCTTCTAGGTGCCTTGGGGAGGAGGGATTCCTCCCTTGGCCACCGCCCCCTAGGAGATTGGATCTCCTAGGGCCGGCGCCCCCCCTAGGCCCCCCTATATATAGTGGGGAGATGGAGGACTTCTAACCCCATGCCTTTGGTGCCTCCCTCTCCTTCTCCAACACATCCTCCTCCTTCATAGAGCTTAGCGAAGCCCTGCCGGAGTACTGCAGCTCCATCACCACCACATCGTCGTGCTGCTGCTGGAGCCATCTTCCTCAACCTCTCCTCCCCCTTGCTGGATCAAGAAGGAGGAGACGTTACGCTGACCGTACGTGTGTTGAACGCGGAGGTGCCGTCCGTTCGGCGCTAGGATCTCCGGTGATTTGGATCACGTCGAGTACGCCTTCCTCATCCCCGTTCTTTGAACGCTTCCGCGCGTGATCTACAAAGGTATGTAGATGCAATCCGATCACTCGTTGCTAGATGAACTCCTAGATGGATCTTGGTGAAACCGTAGGGAATTTTTTTGTTTTCTGCAACGTTCCCCAACAGATATAAACCGGTATGAGTCATTCAACAACTCAATGATATAACAGTCCTTGACATATAGGCCAGAAATTATCCACCGCAGAGTTGATGATCACCACGGTGAAGCTGAAATCAATTACGACCGAGTCGGCTGTGAGAGCAAATAGATGAACCGGTCGCGGTGTTGTAAGCCAGCGCGAACGGTCGAGGCAATCGCAGGCGCGGTAAGCCGCACGGACGGGCGAATCAACCACGTCATATTGATGTAAATTGGGCCATAAAAATGGCAGTTTGCACATATCATCGAGCATCATGGCATGGTCAAATGCTAGCGCATCATAATGATGGCGCGAGCTATACATCCATGGCACGACCATCGCTCTTGCAATGAACAATTGCCCTGCATAAACAATATTGCAGATCAAGACAAAGATAAACTGTTCTTCGACAAGAAACAGCATGTGGTAATAAAACAAACATGGATGAATATCACATGATATATCTTAACGCCTGATTACTTTCGCGTGCTTCCATAAACAGTGAGCCCTTGTCCTGTTTTACTCAGACAAAAGACGACCCGTGCGTACTTCCGCCGGAATGTCTCTTAGATGCAACACAACAAGCTTGTATCTAGCAGCTCGAGTCCAAAGAGCAGGTTGATTCAGATCAGGCAAGAACTCCATAACACAAGTGCTCAGGCCTGTTTGGCGACGGTAGAAGCGGGCGGCTCGAGGTGGAGACAAGGCCGTTGAAGCACAGGCAGCTCGTAGTAAGGGCGAGTCCAGTGATACGTAGGCAGCTTGCAGCCGGCGGCTCTCACCACGGCGTGGGGTGGCTCAGGGCCTCGTCGGCGGATAAACGGAGCAGCTCCAAGGCGGGGCGGCTCACCCACGGCGTATCATCTGTGGACAAGGCCCTCGTCGAGCTCGGAAGAACCCGGATGGGGCGAATTGCTAGAGAGTTGGCGGGCCGACAACAGCAGCTCATCGGCGGAGACCAGCAAGCCCGAGGGCGAGGTCGACTTGGTGGCATGACGCAGCTCGGTGACTTGGAGGCAAGCCCCTGGTCATAGTAGCGGCAGCTCCAGCAGGGGCGGCTCAGGCAGAGTCGGTTTGATGCCGGCTTGAGGCGCAGCAGCGCAGGTGAGGCCCCGGAGGCGCCGGCTGCGAGGGCGGCTCAAAGCGAGGCCAAGCAGTGGTTGCGGCGCGAGGCGAGCCATGGCGCAGAGGCGGGGCGATTCGAGCGAGGAAGAAGTCAGCCCGGCGGCCTATGGCACAACCAGCAAGGGTAACTCTCTCCAGAGGCTCAACGGGACGACAACTCACAGGGTGAGGCAGCACGAGGCCGAGATGACGGTGGGCGACGCGAGTCCTGGTTCGAGGCCGCTGCAGCTCAGAGTAGAGGCGGATACCGGCCACAAAGATGGCGGCGGGGCACCGGCAAAGGGAGGCCGGCCATACGGCGGCCGCAGGGGCGGTCCGGTCCGCTCGAGTCAAGGCGGCGGTCCTTGGCACAGCCGTGGCCGCAGCGTCTTGAGGCGGCTGCGGCGGCTCAACGGGGTCCATCTCATGGCGGCTTGGAACAAGCCAAACAGAGGGGCAGCCCATAGGCAGCCCACGGTAGGGGCGGCTCACAGCAGCAAGATGAGGCCACAGCCACGACGGGTCAAAAGGCCGGTGAAGCAGCGGAGGCAAGTCCGCGGCGAGGTGAGGGCGGTTCATAGCAGGTAGAGTAGGCTTATGTCACGGCTCACTCGAGGCGACTCAGGTCAGCAGTCGTTTCAGCAGGAGGTGGTGATGGCACAACGGGCGGCTCAGCAGAAGAACAACGCGAGGCCATGGCGTCTTGGAAGTGGACAGCGCAGGCGGCCGGCTCGGAAGCGAAGTTGGGTGATCCGATTGAACTTGTGAAAGCGCAGCGGAGGACTCCGAGTTCGTGCTCACCACCAATGCAAGGTCGAAAAACGGCTCGGAAACATCATTCGCTCATCACCGAATCGTCCTCCGAGTCATCGTTGGTTTGATTTTTCCTTCTCGTCCTGATGGATCAATGGATGGATCACTTTTTCTTTTCCTTGATAGGCACGAGCTAGACCCATGTAGTATCTTTTCCTTACATATTTCTTTGAATAAATCTCTTGGTAGATTCCTTGTATGCATGTAGCAACCAGAATTGACAACAGAAAACCCGATTTGGCGTCAGGTAATGGTCTTCAGCGAGTTTCTGTTGATCCTGGCAAAAACGCATAGGCCAGGAACGATGGTGATGTCAAGTCCCCATGCCGTACGGAAATAACCTCTACATGATTTTTTAACTAAACATACGCGAACGCTGTTCCGCCGCCTCATGGCGTTCCTCGGCAGTCGGTTTCACCGACATGCTATTGTTTGAAAAATCGATCTAGGTTTCGATTGGATCGCGTGCCGATCGTGTCAACTCAACAATTTTGCAGCGATGCACCCGACGTAACCTTAATCTCTTGAACTTTTCTTTGTCCAATTGATCGTGAGCTTCTCAATCCCTGAGAGAGATCCCTCCAAAAACTCAACACCATCGTGCGCAGACCCCATGGTGGGTGCCAAATGACGTGGAATTGTCACGGCAGATGTCCTTCGTGTCAGGACTTAGTTGTGAGGCCAACACATCCATTTAGTAGCTTGAAGGGGTTGGCAAGAATTGAGAGACGCAAGGTTTTACCCAGGTTCGGCCCCTTACGGTGGAGGTAAAAGCCTACATCCTGCTTCATTCATATTGATGATGATGAACATGATTACAAGGTGCTCTATCTCGAGAGCTATAGACTTGTTTGTCTAACCCTAATGTGTCCAACTCATGGAACCTCCCCTTCTTGGGGTGCCCTGTCCCTCCTTATATAAGTTGGAAGGGCGGGTTACATGTGGAGTCCTAGTAGGAAAAGGACTACCCTATTACCAGTGGAATCTTAGTCTTGCTCCCTTTGTAAGACAATATTCCTTATGTCTTAAACCGGCCCACCATAACATGAGTTAGCCTTCCATGAGCTGCCTTCTAGGCCACTGGGTCTTGTCACTCCTCTGACCCGCCTGCCGGGTCACCAATGAACCACCAACTCTGGGCGGGTTACTAGTAAGTCATCGGGTCAGGGCAGGTCACGAGTTAGTCGCCAAGTCCGGTCGGGTCATACATCCGGCCGGGTTACACCGCGGGGTATATCCCCGACACCGTCTGATATTGATTTTCTATGATATACAAAACATGGAAAAATAGGAACTGACACTTGGCACTATGTCAACAGGTTAGTACCAAAAATGATATAAAATGACTATAAAATGATTATAAAACATTCAAGATTGGTAATATAACAACATGGAGCTATCAAAAATTGTAGATACGTTGGAAACGCATCAGGGAACAGTTATGGGCACTCGACGTTGTGGTATCAGTAGAGGCCTTCTTGACGTCAGTGACTGAGCGGCGCGCGCCGGGTTGGACCGTGTAACGCAACTTCCTTTGTAATGGAGGTTGCTAGGTCTGCTCACCGGTTGCGTACACAACGTGCAGGTGTGCAATGGGCGATGGGCCCAGACCCCTGCACGCATAGGATTTAGACCGGCGTGCTGACCTCTCTGTTGTGCCTAGGTGGGGCTGCGACGGTTGATCTTCCGAGGCCGGGCATGACCCAGGAAAGTGTGTCCGGACAGAGGGATCGAGTGTGTTGGGTTATGTGGTGCACTCCTGCAGGGAAGTTTATCTATTTGAATAGCCGTGTCCCTCGGTAAAAGGACGACCCGGAGTTTTACCTCGACCTTATGACAACTAGAACCGGATACTTAATAAAACAGACCATTCCAAGTGCCAGATACAACCCGGTGATCACTCTCTCACAGGGCGACGAGGAGAGGATCGCCAGGTAGGATTATGCTAGACGATGATACTTGGTGAACTTACTGTTGGGGAACGTAGTAATTTCAAAAAAATTCCTACGCACACGCAAGATCATGGTGATGCATAGCAACGAGAGGGGAGAGTGTTGTCTACGTACCCTCATAGACCGGCAACGGAAGCGTTGACACAACGTAGAGGAAGTAGTTGTACGTCTTCCCGATCCGACCGATCCAAGTACCGAACGTACGGAACCTCCGAGGTCTGCACACGTTCAACTCGGTGACGTCCCTCGAGCTCCGATCCAGCCGAGTGTTGAGGGAGAATTTCGTCAGCACAACGGCGTGATAACGGTGATGATGTTCTACCGACGCAGGGCTTCGCCTAAGCACCACTACGATATGACCGAGGTGGAATATGGTGGAAGGGGGCACCGCACACGGCTAAGGAACGATCACGAAGATCAACTTGTGTGTCATGGGGTGCCCCTGCCCCCGTATATAAAGGAGGGAGGGGGGAGGTGCGGCCGGCCCCTAGGGGTGCGCCTGGAGGAGTCCTACTCCCACCGAGAGTAGGACTCCCCCCTCTTGCCTTGTCAGAGAAGGAAAGGGGAAGGGGGAAAGAGGAAAGGGGGGCGCCCCCCCTTCCTTGTCCTATTCGGACTAGGGGGTGAGGGGGCGCGCGGCCTGCCCTGGCCGGCCCCCTTCTTCTCCCTTAGGGCCCATGTAGGCCCATTAACCCCCGGGGGGTTCCGGTAACCCCCCGGTACTCCAGTTAAATCTTGATTTCACCCGGAACGATTCCGATATCCAAATATAGGCTTCCAATATATCAATCTTTATGTCTCGACCATTTCGAGACTCCTCGTCATGTCCGTGATCACATTCGGGACTCCGAACAACCTTCGGTACATCAAAACACAAAAACCCTAATTCGTCACCGAACTTTAAGCGTGCGGACCCTACAGGTTCGAGAACTACGTAGACATGACCGAGACACGTCTCCGGTCAATACCAATAGCGGAACCTGGATGCTCATATTGGCTCCCACATATTCTAGAAAGATCTTTCTCGGTCAGACCGCATAACTACATACGTTGTTCCCTTTGTCATCGGTATGTTACTTGCCCAAGATTCGATCGTCGGTATCTCAATACCTAGTTCAATCTCGTTACCGGCAAGTCTCTTTACTCGTTCCGTAATACATCATCCCGCAACTAACTCATTAGTTGCAATGCTTGCAAGGCTTAAGTGATGTGCATTACCGAGAGTGCCCAGAGATACCTCTCCGACAATCGGAGTGACAAATCCTAATCTCGAAATAAGCCAACCCAACAAGTACCTTCGGAGACACCTATAGAGCACCTTTATAATCACCCAGTTACGTTGTGACGTTTGGTGGCACACAAAGTGTTCCTCCGGTAAACGAGAGTTGCATAATCTCATAGTCATAGGAACATGTATAAGTCATGAAGAAAGCAATAGCAACATACTAAACGATCGTGTGCTAAGCTAACGGAATGGGTCAAGTCAATCACATCATTCTCCTAATGATGTGATCTCATTAATCAAATGACAACTCTTTGTCTATGGTTAGGAAACTTAACCATCTTTCATCAATGAGCTAGTCGAGTAGAGGCATACTAGTGACATACTATTTGTCTATGTATTCACACATGTATTATGTTTCCGGTTAATACAATTCTGCATGAATAATAAACATTTATCATGATATAAGGAAATAAACAATAACTTTATTATTGCATCTAGGGCATATTTCCTTCAGTCTCCCATTTGCACTAGAGTCAATAATCTAGTTCACATCGCCAGGTGATTTAATACCAATAGTTCACATAACCATGTGATTAACACCCATAGTTCACATCGACATGTGACCAACACCCAAAGGGTTTACTAGAGTCAATAATCTAGTTCACATCGCTATGTGATTAACACCCAAAGAGTACTATGGTGTGATCATGTTTTGCTTGTGAGAGAAGTTCAGTCAACGGGTCTGCCACATTCAGATCCGTAAGTATTTTGCAAATTTCTATGTCAACAATGCTTTGCACGGAGCTACTCTAGCTAATTGCTCCCACTTTCAATATGTATCCAGATTGAGATTTAGAGTCATCTGGATTAGTTTCAAAATTTGCATCGACGTAACCTTTTACGACGAACCTTTTGTCACCTCCATAATCGAGAAACATATTCTTATTCCACTAAGGATAATTTTGACCAATGTCCAGTGATCTACTCCTAGATCATTATTGTACTCCCTTGCCAAACTCGGGGCAGGGTATACAATAAGTCTGGTACACAGCATGACATACTTTATAGAACCTATGGTTGAGGCATAGGGAATGATTTTCATTCTCTCTCTATCTTCCGCCGTGGTTAGGTTTTTAGTCTTACTCAACTTTACACCTTTGTAACACAGGCAAGAACTCCTTCTTTGACTGTTCCATTTTGAACTACTTCAAAATCTTGTCAAGGTATCTACTCATTGAAAAACTTATCAAGCGTCTTGATCTATCTCTATAGATCTTGATGCTCAATATGTAAGCAGCTTCACCGAGGTCTTTCTTTGAGAAACTCCTTTCAATCATTCCTTTATGCTTTGCATAATAAATCTACATTATCTCCGATCAACAATATGTCATACACATATACTTATCAGAAATGCTGTAGTGCTCCCACTCACTTTCTTGTAAATACAGGCTTCACTGCAAGTCTGTATAAAACTATATGCTTTGATCAACTTATCAAAGCGTATATTCCAACTCCGAGATGCTTGCACCAGTCCATAGATGGATCACTGGAGCTTGCATATTTGTTAGCACTTTTAGGATTGACAAAACCTTTTTGGCTGCATCATATACAACTCTTCTTTAAGAAATCCATTAAGGAATGTAGTTTCGACATCCATTTGCCAGATTTCATAAAATGTGGCAATTTTCTAACATGATTCGGACAGACTTAAGAATCTCTACGAGTGAGAAAATCTCATCATAGTCAACACCTTGAACTTTGTCAAAAACCTTTTTCCAACAAGTCTAGCTTTGTAGATAGTAACACTACTATCAGCCTCCGTCTTCCTCTTGAAAATCCACTTATTTTCTATGGCTTGCCGATCGTCGGGCAAGCCAACCAAAGTCCACACTTTGTTCTCATACATGGATCCCATCTCATATTTCATGGCCTCAAGCCATTTTGCGGAATCTGGGCTCATCATCGCTTCCTCATAGTTCGTAGGTTCATCATGGTCAAGTAACATGACCTCCAGAACAGGATTACCGTACCTCTTTGGTGCGGATCTCACTCTGGTTTACCTACGAGGTTCGGTAGTAACTTGACCTGAAGTTACATGATCATCATCATTAGCTTCCTCACTAATTGGTGTAGTAGTCACAGGAACAGATTTCTGTGATGAACTACTTTCCAATAAGGGAGCAGGTACAGTTACCTCATCAAGTTCTACTTTCCTCCCACTCACTTCTTTCGAGAGAAACTCCTTCTCTAGAAAGGATCCATTCTCAGCAATGAATATCTTGCCTTCGGATCTGTGATAGAAGGTGTACCCAACATTTTCTTTTGGGTATCCTATGAAGATTTACTTCTCCGATTTGGGTTCGAGCCTATCATGTTGAAACTTTTTCACATAAGCATCGCAGTCCCAAACTTTAAGAAATGACATCTTAGGTTTCTCGCCAAACCACAGTTCATACGGTGTCATCTCAACGGATTTAGATGGTGCCCTATTTAACGTGAATGTAGCTGTCTCTAATGCATAACCCCAAAACGATAGTGGTAAATTGGTAAGAGACATCATAGATCGCACCATATCTAATAAAGTACGGTTACGATGTTCGGACACATCATTACACTGTGGTGTTCCAGGTGGCGTGAGTAGTGAAACTATTTCACATTGTTTTAACTGAAGGCCAAACTCGTAACTCAAATATTTTATTTCTGCGATCATATCGTAGAAACTTTTATTTTTGTTATGATGATTCTCCACTTCACTCTGAAATTCTTTGAACTTTTCAACGGTTTTAGACTTGTGTTTCATTAAGTAGATATACCCATATCTGCTCAAATCATCTGTGAAGGTCAGAAAATAACGATACTTGCCGTGAGCCTTAACACTCATCGGACCGCATACATCAGTTTGTATTATTTCCAATAAGTCAGTTGCTCGCTCCATTGTTCCGGAGAACGGAGTCTTAGTCAGCTTGCCCATGAGGCATGGTTCGCAAGCATCAAGCGATTCACAATCAAATGATTCCAAAAGTCCATCAGCATGGAGTTTCTTCATGCGCTTTACACCAATATGACCTAAACGACAGTGCCACTAATAAGTTGCACTGTCATTATTAATTTTGCATCTTTTGGTTTCAATATTATGAATATGTGTATCACTATGATTGAGATCCAACGAACCATTTTCATTGGGTGTGTAACCATATAAGGTTTTATTCATGTAAACAGAACAACAATTTATACTCTTACTTAACTGAATAACCGTATTGCAATAAACATGATCAAATCATATTCATGCTCAACGCAAACACCAAATAACACTTATTTAGGTTCAACACTAATCCCGAAAGTATAGGGAGTGTGCGATGATGATCATATCAATCTTGGAACCACTTCCATCACACATCGTCACTTCACCCTTAACTAGTCTCTGTTCATTCTGCAACTCCCGTTTCGAGTTACTACTCTGAGCAACTGAACTAGTATCAAATACTGAGGGGTTGCTATAAACACTAGTAAAGTACACATCAATAACATGTATATCAAATATAGCTTTGTTCAGTTTGCCATCCTTCTTATCCACCAAATACTTGGGGCAGTTCCGCTTCCAGTGACCAGTCCCTTTGTAGTAGAAGCACTTAGTCTCAGGCTTAGGTCCAGACTTGGGCTTCTTCACTTGAGTAGCAACTTGCTTGCCGTTCTTCTTGAAGTTCCCTTTCTTTCCCTTTGCCCTTTATTTGAAACTAGTGGTCTTGTTAATCATCAACACTTGATGCTCTTTCTTGATTTCTACCTTCATTGATTTCATCATCATGAAAAGCTCGGGAATCGTTTTCGTCATCCCTTGCATACTATAGTTCATCACGAAGTTCTACTAACTTGGTGATGGTGACAAGATTAACTCCCACTTGATTCAAGCGATTGTAGTACCCATACAATCTGAACACATGCTCACTGCTTGAGCTATTCTCCTCCATCTTTTAGCTATAGAACTTGTTGGAGACTTCATATCTCTCAACTCGGGTATTTGCTTGAAATATTAACTTCAACTCCTGGAACATCCATATGATCCATGACGTTCAAAACGTCTTTGAAGTCCCGATTCTAAGCCGTTAAGCATGGTGCACTAAACTATGAAGTAGTCATCATATTGAGCTAGCCAAACATTCATGACGTCTGCATCTACTCCTGCAATAGGTCTGCCACCTAGCGGTGCATCAAGGACATAATTCTTCTGTGCAGCAATGAGGATAAACCTGAGATCACGGATCCAATCCGCATCATTGCTACTAACATCTTTCAACTTAGTTTTCTCTAGGAACATATCAAAAATAAAACAGGGGAGCTAAACGCGAGCTATTGATCTACAACATAGCTATGCTAATACTACCAGGACTAAGTTCATGATAAATTTAAGTTCAATTAATCATATTACTTAAGAACTCCCACTTAGATAGACATCCCTCTAATCCTCTAAGTGATCACGTGATCCAAATAAACTAAACCATAACCGATCATCACGTGAAATGGAGTAGCTTTCAATGGTGAACATCACTTATGTTGATCATATCTACTATATGATTCATGCTCGACCTTTCGGTCTCAGTGTTCCGAGGCCATATCTGCATATGCTAGGCTCGTCAAGTTTAACCTGAGTATTCTTCGTGTGCAAAACTGGCTTGCACCCATTGTAGATGGACGTAGAGCTTATCACACCCGATCATCACGTGGTGTCTGGGCACGACGAACTTTGGCAATGGTGCATACTCAGGGAGAACACTTTTATCTTGAAATTTAGTGAGAGATCATCTTATAATGCTACCGTCAATCAAAGCAAGATAAGATGCATAAAAGATAAACATCACATGCAATCAAAATATGTGACATGATATGGCCATCCTCATCTTGTACCTTTGATCTCCATCTCCAAAACATCGTCATGATTTTCATCGTCACCGACATGACACCATGATCTCCATCATCTTGTTCTATATCAATGTGTCGTCACATGGTCGTCTCGCCAACTATTGCTCTTGCAACTATTGCTATCGCATAGCGATAAAGTAAAGCAATTATTTGGCGCTTGCATCTTATGCAATAAAGAGACAACCATAAGGATTCTGCCAGTTGCCGATAACTTTAACAAAACATGATCATCTTATACAACAACTTATATATCATCACGTCTTGACCAGATCACATCACAACATGCCCTGCAAAAACAAGTTAGACGTCCTCTACTTTGTTGTTGCAAGTTTTACATGGCTACTACGGGCTTAGCAAGAACCGTTCTTACCTACGCATCAAAACCACAACTATAGTTTGTCAAGTTGGTGCTGTTTTAACCTTCGCAAGGACCGGGCGTAGCTACACTCAGTTCAACTAAAGTTGGAGAAACTGACACCCGCCAGCCACCTATGCGCAAAGCACGTCGGTAGAACCAGTCTCGCGTAAGCGTACGTGTAATGTCGGTCCGGACCACTTCATCTAACAATACCGCCGAACCAAAGTATGACATGCTAGTAAGCAGTATGACTTATATCGCCCACAACTCACTTGTGTTCCACTCGTGCATATAAGAGTGTTGTCTACGTACGGATGCCACTGTTGGGGAATGTAGTAATTTCAAAAAAATTCCTAGGCACACGCAAGATCATGGTGATGCATAGCAACGAGAGGGAAGAGTGTTGTCTACGTACCCTCATAGATCGACAACGGAAGCGTTTACACAACGTAGAGGAAGTAGTTGTACGTCTTCCCGATCCGACCGATCCAAGTACCGAATGTACGACACCTCCAAGTTCTGCACACGATCAACTCGGTGACGTCCCTCGAGCTCAGATCCAGCCGAGTCTTGAGGGATAGTTTTGTCAGCACGACGGCGTGATGACGGTGATGATGTTCTACCGACGCAGGGCTTCACCTAAGCACCGCTACGATATGATCAAGGTGGAATATGGTGGAAGGGGGCACCGCACACGGCTAAGGAACGATCACGAAGATCAACTTGTGTGTCATGGGGTGCCCCCTGCCCCCGTATATAAAGGAGGGAGGGGGAGGTGCGGCCGGCCCCTAGGGGTGCGCCTGGAGTAGGACTCCCCCTCTTGCCTTGTCGGAGAAGGAAAGTGGAAGGGGGAAAGAGGAAAGGGGGGCGCCGCCCCCCTTCCTTGTCCTATTCAAACTAGGGGGGAGGGGGCGCACGGCCTGCCCTGTCCGGCCCCCTTCTTCTCCCTTAGGGCC
>NC_041382.1:503715141-503728216 GCF_002162155.2 Triticum dicoccoides | reverse complement strand
AGTAAAATCCCGATTTCACCCGAAACGATTCCGATATCAAAATATAGGCTTCCAATATATCAATCTTTATGTCTCGACCATTTCGAGACTCTTCGTCATGTCCATGATCACATCCGGGACTCCGAACAACCTTCAGCACATCAAAACACAAAAACCCTAATTACGATCGTCACCGAACTTTAAGCGTGCGGACCCTACGAGTTCGAGAACTATGTAGACATGACCGAGACACGTCTCCGGTCAATACCAATAGCGGAACCTGGATGCTCATATTGGCTCCCACATATTCTAGAAAGATCTTTATCTGTCAGACCGCATAACTACATACGTTGTTCCCTTTGTCATCGGTATGTTACTTGCCCAAGATTCGATCGTCGGTATCTCAATACCAAGTTCAATCTCGTTACCGGCAAGTCTCTTTACTCGTTCTGTAATACATCATCCCGCAACTAACTCATTAGTTGCAATGCTTGCAAGGCTTAAGTGATGTGCATTACCGAGAGGGCCCAGAGATACCTCTCCGACAATCGGAGTGACAAATCCTAATCTCGAAATACGCCAACCAAACAAGTACCTTCGGAGACACCTGTAGAGCACCTTTATAATCACCCAGTTACATTGTGACGTTTGGTGGCACACAAAGTGTTCCTCCGGTAAATAGGAGTTGCATAATCTCATAGTCATAGGAACATGTATAAGTCATGAAGAAAGCAATAGCAACATACTAAACGATCGTGTGCTAAGCTAACGGAATGGGTCAAGTCAATCTCATCATTCTCCTAATGATGTGATCTCATTAATCAAATGACAACTCTTTGTCTATGGTTAGGAAACTTAACCATCTCTGATCAATGAGCTAGTCAAGTAGAGGCATACTAGTGACATACTATTTGTCTATGTATTCACACATGTATTGTGTTTCCGGTTAATACAATTCTAGCATGAATAATAAACATTTATCATGATATAAGGAAATAAATAATAACTTTATTATTGCATCTAGGGCATATTTCCTTCACTTACCAGCTACTCTCTTCTATATGCTTCAAGATGGAGGCTGCCAGATGCATAGTCTTCGATAGGACTAGCTATCCCCCTCTTATTCTGGCATTCTACAGTTCAATCCACAAATACTACCCATTTCATTGTAGTGTAGATCCTTGCTTGCGAGTACTTTTGATGAGTAATCACGGTTGCTTTGCTCCCACTTTTCCTCCATTTCTATACCCGGTTGTTGCGACCAAACGTTGGAGCCAGGAGCCAGACGCCACCAATGACGACTCCTACACCGAAGGTGCCTACTACTACGTGCAGGCCACCAACAACGACCAGGAGTGGTTTAGGAGGATCCCAGACAGGAGGCTTGCGCCTCTTTCGATCTGTATCCCACTTTGTGCTAGCCATCCCATGGCAACTTGTTTAACTTATGTCTGTACTAAGATATTGTTGCTTCCGCTGACTCGTCTATGATCGAGCACTTGTGTTCGAGCCCTAGAGGCCACTGGCTTGTATTATGATGCTTGTGTGACTTATTTATATTTAGAGTTGTGTTGTGATATCTTCCCGAGAGTCCTTGGTCTTGATCGTACACGTTTGCGTGTATGATTAGTGTACAATTGAATAGAGGGTGTCATACCCGTTCCTTCACAAAAGAACTTAGATCGTGGTGTGTCCATCTTGGTGTGCACCCCCTCCGCAAGCAGAAAGAGGCCCATCACAAACATGGGGAGGGAGGATAGACTCGAGTTCGTGAGGACGAGCCGAGCCGCTTTCGATTGGAATTTCCCCCTCCAAGGGAAAACCCTTCCCCCCACCTTTGCACAAAGAGGTTCCCAATCCTCTGTTGTGGGGCGCTTGATGTCTACCGGGAGTCCGAGATAGGTGAACGGAAACTGCCCAACTTTACAATTAGGCATGTTAGCTATGTGCTTGCCCTCCTCCGGCTCTACCACCATGGAGAGCACTTCACATTTGTGAAAGTTAAGCTTAAGCTCAGACATGAGCTCAAAACTAAGGAGGAATGCTTTGACCATAGCAATGCTATGTTGGTCAGGCTGAAACAGCAGAAGTGTATGGTCCGCGTACTGTAGGTGGGTTACTCCCCCTGGAATAAGGTGGCCCACCACCCCTTTGATATGGCCAGCAGTTGACGCTATCCGAAGCATAGCAGACAGCGCATCCACCACAAAGTTGAACAAAAGAGAGGACATTGGGTCACCATGTTTGAGCCCGCGTTTGTTCCGGAAGAAGTGCCCTACTTCTCCGTTCACCAAGATCGTGGGCTGGCCTGCCGATACCAACTGCATCACTCGGTGTACCCAAACAATAGAAAAGCCACAGCTAAGAAGCACCTGACGAAGGAAATCCCAATTTACATGGTCGTATGCCTTCTCGAAGTCTAGCTTTAGGAGGATAGCCGGTTCTTTTGTACGTTTGAGCTCATGAACTATCTCTTGGAGGGCTAGTGGACCCTCCAGTATGTTACGGCCGCGAATGAACGTGGATTGATTGTGGTTAATCGTACGGTGCGCTACCGGGCCTAGACGTGTCGAACACGCCTTCCCGCAAATTTTAAAAGAAGAACGTGATTGGATGGAATTGCCTAATGTTGTCGGCCCCAGGGACCTTAGGTTTGAGCGAGAGGACACCAAAGTTTAGATCTCGACCGCCCCACGCATGAACCCGTTGCAAACCTCAAAAATCGGGCCTCTGAGGAGAGGCCAGAATTGCTTGAACATAGCCACCGGCCATCCATCCGAACCCGGTGCCATGTACAATTTCATGCCCATCAGGGCATCATCGATTTCTTTAGGGAGGAAGGTGAGCCCCAGATCATCATTTTCCTGGTCCAAGACCCGTTGAGAGGTCTCCCTCATGTCAGCGCAAAGGCCAGCTTGCTGTTCCTTGCAGAATGCCATTAAGTTAATGTAGAAATTGTAGATGTGGCGTGTGATCTCCTCCTTTTGCAGCAGCAACCCCTGTTCTGACTGCAACCTGAGGATCACACACTTCCGACATCGTCTGTTGGTGTATGCATGGAAGTACTTAGTATTGGCATCGCCTTTAAGTGTCCATTTCAAGCCACCGCGGTGCCGCCAATACTCTTCCTGCGGACGCACCAAAGCCTCGACCTGCCCCTCGAGGGCGTAATGGTGGGACCATTCTTGCTCAGAGAAGATTCTTGCATCCGCCTCAGTGTCGATCCATGCTATCTCCTCGATGATCGCCACCTTAAGAGCTTTATTGTTCCGCCCTTGGTTTGCACCCCATCCCTTGAGGCTTGCTCGAAGACGCCCCCCTACCGCATTCCAGAACTACATCGGACCCCTCTGAGGCCCTAACTGGTACACGCCCGACCACCACCTCTCCATGAAGACATCCACAAACCCTGGCATTTCCAACCAGGCTGTCTTGAAGAAGAAATGTGGGCTTCGACGGAGTCGGTCCTCCCCAGAGGTGTACACCCGAAGGACATGGTCAGACCCAATGCGGGTTTCCACCACTAAAGAGCATAGGGGATAAAGAATCTCCCACTCCGAAGACATGAACACCCGATCCGGCACTGAGAGGACCGGGTCTAGTTGTTTGTTTGTCCATGTGAATCTTGCTCCCGACCTTGCCACTTCCCTAAGGGCTGTTGAGGCGATGGCAGTTGTCGGTTTCAAAACCGGCGGATCTCGGGTAGGGGGTCCCGAACTGTGCGTCTAGGCCGGATGGTAACAGGAGGCAAGGGACACGAAGTTTTACCCAGGTTCGGGCCCTCTCGATGGAGGTAAAACCCTACGTCCTGCTTGATTAACATTGATGATATGGGTATTACAAGAGTTGATCTACCACGAGATCAGAGAGGCTAAACCCTAGAATCTAGCCTATGGTATGATTGTTAATGTGTATCTCCTACGGACTAAAACCCTCCGGTTTATATAGACACCGGAGAGGGTTAGGGTTACATAAAGTTGGTTACAATGGTAGGAGATCTGAACATCCGTATCGCCAAGCTTGCCTTCCACGCCAAGGAAAGTCCCTTCTGGACACGGGACGGAGTCTTCAATCTTGTATCTTCATAGTCGAGGAGTCCGGCTGAAGGTATAGTTCGGCTATCCGAACACCCCCAAATCCAGGACTCCCTCAGTAGCCCCCGAACCAGGCTTCAATAACGATGAGTCCGGCGCGCAGATTGTCTTCGGCATTGCAAGGCGGGTTCTCCTCCAAATTCCATGTACCTGTTTGAATAAAGTCCGGTTTCTTGTAGATGTTGCATTCCTTGGCATCTACGCCCAATAATGGCCGTTTTCTACGTGTCAAACAAATATGAAAAGTTTGAGTGTTTTTATGTTCACACCCCTAGCCGCGTAAATGAGCTGCCCTATTTAAGGGGACGAGGACTTAGATCCAATCCACACCTTCTCCCCTCCACGAGTGTTCATCAGAGCGCATCCGACAAAGGTCCATTCCACCATGGCCAGCTGCCGCAACTCCTCCGCTCGCCCTTCCAGCCCTAAGCCTGGATATTGGGAGAGATGTTCTACTCCGCATAGCGAGCTAGTGACACTCCAGACCAAGGGATTTCTCCCCCCGGCCTATATGGTCCCAGTCCGAGTCGGTCTTGCCGTCTATAACGGCGGAGAGCAAGCAGAGAATGCCCCTAATCCATCCAAAGGAGAGCGGGTGTGCCTTGTCCCTTAATTAATAAGGGGGCTCGGATTTCCCATCCACCCGTTTCTCCGGGGGCTGCTGGAGTTCTACGGCCTCCAGCTACATCATCTCACGCCTGCTTCAGTATTGCATATCGCGGGTTTTGTAGCCCTCTGCGAGCTGTTCTTGGGTATTGAAGCTCATTTCGGACTGTGGAAGGAGCTATTTTGCCTCATGCCCCGTTCCAAGAAAGGGTCAATGTATCAAGTGGGCGGAGCCGAAGTATGGCGCATCGCCGGGACCGGATATCTGCCCGGAACCCCAAAGAAGGCATCCGAAGATTGGCCCTCAGAATGGTTCTATATAGAAGACGTCCCGCTGCCGTATCCTGTCCGGATAGGCCTCCTAGAGTTCGATAGTGCTCCTTTAAAGAAGCGCCTAAGCTGGCGTCCACGGAGCCCTCAAAGGGAAAGTGACAGGGACATCGTTTATCTCATGGGCCGAATAAGATTGTTGGCCCATTCCGGACTAATCATGATCGGAGTTATGGCCGAATGCATCATGCGGGGGGTGCAGCCGCTTCAGTACAGAAGCCACCCCATGTGGGATTTCAACGGGGAGGACGACGCCACCCGCTACGGCCGTAAAGGGCCAGATTCAGTTGCCACTCTATTAAAGATCTTGTCCACTTTGTACAAGGGAGAAGAGGAGGAATTTCTCCGCGTCAACCCTCAGGGTGGATTCTCTATGCACAATCCCCCAAGCTGGGTAAGTGGTCGCATTTACTTGCTCATCCGTTTAGTGTTCCCATTATTAAATTCTTAGTCTGATGACTTCAACGCAGGAACTGCGCCGGGCCGTTAAGGACATAAGCAGCCCGCCTCCACAACCCGAGGACCCAGGACGGTCTCTCGACTCGGCCTCTCAAGAGGATTCGGACATATCTATGGAGCTGATTGATGGAGTTTTCCATCAATTGAGCGAGGACAACGCCTTGGTGGCCATTACGGCCGATTACCCAGGGCTAATCCGAACACCCCAGGTACCTGAGACCGAAGTCCCTGTACCCCGGACAGGGGTCCGTCCACGCGTGTTCAATTTCCTGATTGCAACCGTACTTTGCAGGGGAGGTTTTTGAGGCGGAAGGTCGAACCTGCGGCGACAAACCAACCAGGGGCCGCAGGGCCCCATGGGCAGAAAACAAGTGCAGTACGGACCGAGGCATCAGCGCAAAGGTATGGTGCGCCCCTTTATCCCAGTTGTTATACCTTCGAGGCACGTTTGACACTCATGCCCTTTTTAGGACAAAGAGACCTCGCCGGACTATACCCGGAGAGGCTGCTAATCGCGCCTCCACCAACCAGGCTCCAAAGCTTGGTCCGGGGGCGGAAGCGAACGCAAGGTGTGTGCCAGACATTCCTCCGACGGAGGATGCGGACGGTTTATCTGCCACCAACTATGAGGTGGAAAGTGCCATGAACCACAGGCGTCACCGGACAATTCTTCGCGATGCTTGCTTCTCCCCAGAGGCATTAGATGCCTTCAATTCGGGAGATGCGCACCTCCGTGCCGCTCAAAATGGTCTAACCAGAGCCATGGAGCAATATGTAAAAGACATACGGGTAAGAAAATTTTGGTAAATATATATGTAGGAGTAGCCCCCGAGACTGAAAATAGTTAGAATAACTGGTTTAAGGATCATTTGAAATGCAGGAGCCAGGCAACCCAGCTTGGCCAAAACTTAAGTCATATCGATGCATATAATGGTGAATAAAAGGTACATGCGGAAGTTTCACACATGTGTTAGGCATGAAGCCCGTATAAATAAGCTTCTGTTTAAAGAAGCCCCCAGGTTTACTGAGCGCGGATAGTGCATCAATTTGCGAACCTTTAAAGGTTATAAGAGAGAGAAAAAGGGAGAAGGAGAGAAATGTAAGACGGACAGTATATAAAAAATGGACAGAGTAAGGAGACGAACACATGATCCGGTGCTAGGCATAGAATCTTCGGAGACGAGCTGCATTCCAAGGGTTCGGCTCGAGTCGGTTATCCGATGCGTTTCGCAGGCGGTACGCTCCACCAGTCAGGACTTGGTCAATTATGAAGGGACCTTCCCACTTGGGCTTGAGTTTGTCCTTTTTCTTGTCCGGCAGGCGTAGAACTAATTCGCCAACATTGTAATTTTTGGCCCGTACTTCTCTGCTTTGGTATCTTCGAGCCTGCTGTTGATAAAATGCAGAACGGGCTTTTGCCACGTCACGCTCCTCCTCTAGTGCGTCCAAACTGTCCTGCCGATCAAGCTCGGCTTCTCTTTCTTCGTACATGCGCACTCGAGGTGAGTCATGAATTATGTCGCAAGGCAAAACTGCCTCAGTGCCGTACACCATGAAGAATGGTGTATATCCGGTGGTGCGATTCGGTGTGGTCCGCAGCCCCCAGAGTACGGAGTCGAGCTCCTCTACCCTGTGTGTGTTAGATTCCGTGAGGGACCGTACTAATCTGGGTTTGATGCCGCTCATGATAAGACCATTTGCACGTTCGACCTGGCCGTTAGTTTCTGGGTGATAGACGGAAGCAACATCGAGCTTTATGCCCATGTTTTTGCACCAGAGTTTTACCTCGTCGGCCATGAAGTTCGTGCCATTATCAGTGATGATGCTGTGGGGGACACCGTAACAGTGTACAACCCCGGATATGAAGTCTATCACAGGTCCGGATTCGGTCGTCTTAACAGGCTTGGCTTCTATCCATTTGGTGAACTTATCCACCATGACCAGTAAGTATTTGTGCTTGTGGGTTCCGCCTTTAAGGGGTCCAACCATGTCAAGCCCCCAGACCGCAAAGGGCCAAGTGATGGGGATAGTTTGGAGGGCGGTGGGTGGCATATGGCTTTGGTTTGCAAAGAGCTGGCAACCGGTGCATCATTGGACTTAGTCCTGAGCGTCTGCCCGGGCCGTCGGCCAATAAAAGCCTGTACGGAAGGCCTTGCTTACCAGGGATCGGGCTGCAGCATGATGACCGCCGAGTCCGGCATGGATTTCAGCCAGGAGATTCCGCCCCTCCTCTTTGGAGATGCACCTTTGAAGGACTCCAGTAGTGCTTTTCTTATAAAGCTCTCCCTTGTGGACTCTGTAGGCTTTGGATCGCCGCACTATGCAGCGTGCCTCAGTTTGGTCCTCGGGGAGTTCCTGCCTAGTAAGAGGTAGGCGAGGAATGGTTCTGTCCACGGGGCGATGATGGCCATTATTACGTGGGTTGAAGGTGTTATTTCAATGGCAGAGCCTCCGATTGTGTCAGAATATTCGGTGTCGGGCAGTGCGGTTGGTTCCGGGCTGTTATTGTTTGGCTCCCCCTCCCATGCCACGGATGGCTTGAAAAGCCTTTCCAAGAAGATGTTGGGGGGGACTACATCGCGTTTTGCACCGATGCGTGCCAGGACATCTGCTGCCTGATTATTTTCCCGGGCTATATGGTGAAATTCAAGCCCCTCGAACCGAGCTGACATTTTTAGGACGGCGTTGCGGTAAGCTGCCATTTTCGGATCCTTGGCATCGAAGTCTCCATTTTTCTGGGGGGTTGCGAGGTTCGAGTCCCCGCGCACCTCTAGGCGTTGGATGCCCATGGATACTGCCATTCGGAGACCATGTAGAAGGGCCTCATATTCGGCTGCATTGTTGGAGTCCGTGTACAGAATCTGTAGTACGTATTGAACTGTGTCTCCTGTGGGGGACGTTAAGACGACGCCAGCCCCCAGTCTAGCCAACATTTTGGAGCCGTCGAAATGCATGATCCAATTTGAATATGTGTCGTACTCTCTAGGGAGTTCGGCCTCCGTCCACTCTGCGACGAAGTCGACCAAAACTTGTGACTTGATGGCTCGTCGTGGCTTATAAGTTATGTCGAACGGGAGGAGCTTGATGGCCTATTTCACAATCCGGCCCGTTGCGTCACGGTTGTTTATAATGTCGTTAAGTGGTACTTCCGAGGCTACTGTTATTGAACACTCTTGAAAGTAGTGTCGTAGCTTCCGGGATGCCATGAATACCGCGTACACAATCTTTTGATAATGCGAGTACCATGATTTGCAGGGAGTGAGGACAGTGGACACATAATAGACCGGCCTTTGAAGGGGGAATTTGTGTCCATCCGCTTCTTGTTCGACGACGAGCAATGCGCTTACAACCTGATGTGTTGCTGCGATGTACAATAGCATTGGTTCGCCGGTGTTTGGCGCGACCAGGACTGGGTTTGTTGCCAGTATGGCTTTTATTTCGTCGAGTCCGGCCGTGACTGCGTCCGTCCATTTGAAGTGTTCGGTGCACCGAAGGAGGCGGTAAAGGGGAAGGGCCTTTTCTCCCAACCGGGAGATAAAGCGGCTTAGAGCCGCCACACATCCGGTTAACTTTTGTATTTGTTTGAGGTCCTTTGGGATATCTAGTTGCGACAGAGCTCAGATCTTGGCTGGATCTGCTTCAATTCCTCTACTAGATACAATGAAGCCCAAGAGCTTTCCGGCTGGGATGCCGAAAACGCATTTTTCTGGGTTGAGCTTGATGTCGTATGTTCGGAGATTATCAAATGTGAGCCTCAAGTCGTCTACTAGAGATTCAACATGTCTTGTTTTGACGACCACATCATCTACGTATGCCTCCACTGTTTTACCAATCTGGCTTGCCAAACATGTCTGAATCATGCGCTGATATGTTGCGCCAGCGTTTTTGAGCCCGAAGGGCATCGTGTTGAAGCAGAATGGCCCGTATGGTGTGATAAATGCCGTTGTGGCTTGGTCTGGTTCTGCCATCTTGATTTGATGGTAGCCAGAATATGCATCGAGGAAACACAATGAATCGTGTCCTACGATAGCATCGATAATTTGATCGATGCGGGGGAGGGGGAAGGGATCCTTTGGGCAAGCCTTGTTACGGTCTTTAAAATCGACACACAGGCGCCAGGATTTGTCCTTCTTTGGTACCATCACCAGGTTTGCTAGCCAGTCCGGGTGTTTTATATCTCTGATGAATCCGGCCTCTAATAGCTTTGCTACCTCCTCTCCCATAGCCTGTCTCTTAGGTTTGGAAAAACACCGGAGAGCCTGTTTGACAGGTTTGAATCCTGTTTGGATATTTAAGCTGTGCCCGACCAGCCTACGTGGGATTCCTGGCATGTCTGAAGGGTGCCAGGCGAAAATGTCCCAGTTCTCTCGTAGGAACTCTCGCAAGGCGGCGTCGATATCAGGGTTTAATTGTGCCCCGATGGAAGCTGTTTTATTGGGGTCCGTTGGATGGACTTGGAATTTGACTATTTCGTCCGCTGGTTTAAAGGAGGTGGATTTGGATCTTTTGTCGAGTACCACATCATCCCTATTCACCGTAGAGCGCAGCGCAGTTAGCTCCTCAGCCGCTAGGGCTTCGGATAGTGCCTCGAGGGCCAGTGCGGCTGTCTTGTTTTCGGCGCGGAGTGCTATGTCCGGATCACTAGCGAGAGTGATGATCCCGTTAGGCCTGAGCATCTTGAGCTTCATGTACCCGTAATGGGGTATTGCTTGGAAGATTGTGAATGCTTCCCTCCCTAGCAACGCGTGATAACCGTTGCTGAATGGGGCGACATGGAACGTGACCTCTTCGGACCTGTAATTGTCCGGCGTGCCGAACACCACATCTAGTGTGATTTTTCCTGTACAGCGCGCTTCCCGACTGGGGATTATTCCTCTAAAGGTTGTGCTGCTTCGCATGATGCGGTTCCAGTCTATATCCATTTTTTGAAGAGTTTCCTCATAGATGAGGTTCAATCCGCTGCCGCCGTCCATGAGTACCTTGGTAAGACGAAAGCCGTCCACTATTGGACTGAGGACCAATGCAGTTGGTTCTCGTGCTGTTCGGAATTTAGGTTCATCACTGCCGTTAAAGGTAATGGCCGTATCACTCCATGGGTTTATTGTTGCTACTTGGTAGACTTCGGCAAGGCTGCGGAGTGTCCTTTTTCGCATATTATGTGATGCGAAGGTCTCGAAGACTGTTAATACCGTATTGGTGTCTCTGGAGTGGCTTTTTGTGGCCTCCGGAATTAGGAGGTTTTCGCCAATTTTGGCCACCTGCCGGAGTATCCAACATGCTCTAAGGTTGTGAGTTGGTGTGGCGTCCTCTGTACTATGTATTTTACAGGGTCCATTAAGCCATCCTTCCAGTACGGTTCCATGCCCTGTAGAGGGGTTTTGCCTTTTGGTGTTTGACCCGGGTGTCTGGCGATGATGCACCCTTTTATTTCGGACTGGGCTTGCCTTAAGGGCCGGATTGTCCCAAAATTTTGTTTCGGTTTTCCGGGCGCTTTCCATCCCATAGTACTTTCATACTATGGACGCTAAGTCAGCGAAGCGTGTAATATCATGGCGATTTATGGCGTTGAGTATTCCCTTGTCCGTGCAATTATTGCAGAAGAATGAAATTGCGTCTTCCTTGCGGCAGCCCTTTATCCTGTTCATAACCAGGAGGAATCTGGCCCAGTAATGGTGTACTATTTATTTGGGCTCTTGCCTGATTTGGGATAGATCGCTAATGTTTGGGTGGGTGGGTGGAATTAAATCCGAAGCCTTACCCCTTCTGAGGCTTAGTGGCCGAGGAATTTCTAAACTCAAAAATTTGAGTTCCTGGATGTTGTCCAATGAACCCAGTCCGTGGACATCCGGCTTGGAGGGATCGGGAATCTGGATGTAGCGAGTCCTTAAGATAGATGAAGGGTCGCCGCACTGTCCCTCTACCACGGCAATGTGATGGGTGGCTTGGGGAGAGTTAATCTCTCTCAGATCGATTTTAGGCCCAATCTGGTCGTAATCTGTAGCGACACCCAGGGTGGCGAAGCGATCCAAGAGCTCGTTTATGGAGGAAAGCTCTATTGGATCTAACTACTCGTCAAGTTCCGAGTTGACATGAAGATTGTTTTCGATGGTTCGAGAGGTCATCGTCGGCGTAGAAGCCGAACAGGTGGTCATAAGAAAACCACCTAGGCGGAGGGTTTGGCCGACAACCAAAGCTCCCTTAGCAACGGTGCCGTCTTTAAAGACGGGGCGAGGCATCCTTCCTGATGGCGATGACACAGAGGAACTCTCAATGAAAGCACCAATGTCGGTGTCAAAACCGGCAGATCTCGGGTAGGGGGTCCCAAACTGTGCGTCTAGGCCGGATGGTAACAGGAGGCAAGGGACACGAAGTTTTACCCAGGTTCGGGCCCTCTCGATGGAGGTAAAACCCTACGTCCTACTTGATTAATATTGATGATATGGGTATTGCAAGAGTTGATCTACCACGAGATCAGAGAGGCTAAACCCTAGAAGCTAGCCTATGGTATGATTGTTAATGTGTATCTTGTCCTACGGACTAAAACCCTCCGGTTTATATAGACACCGGAGAGGGTTAGGGTTACATAAAGTTGGTTACAATGGTAGGAGATCTAAACATCTGTATCGCCAAGCTTGCCTTCCACGCCAAGGAAAGTCCCTTCCGGACACGGGACGGAGTCTTCAATCTTGTATCTTCATAGTCCAGGAGTCCGGCTGAAGGTATAGTTCGGCTATCCGAACAGCCCCTAATCCAGGACTCCCTCAGCAGTATTAAACACGGCCACCCACGACCAGTTAATATTGTTGTTGTTTTTGTCCGCTCCTGAGTGGATCAGATTGAAATCCCCTCCTACTAGGACAGGGACCGGAGCCGCGGTCACCGCAGTGACCTTAGCCTGGACTTCTCCAAGGAACTCTGCCGATCACGAGTGATCGGCCGGGCCGTAAACCTGAATCACTACTAGCTCGCGGAGAGATGCTCGAATGCGGATGTGAACCGGAAAAAAATGCCACGTCCCAAGCTAGAAGATCATGCACAGAACAACAAAGGCCCATGAGCATGCCACCCGAGTGCCCTACCGCCGGAACATGCTGCCATTCAAAGCATTCTAAAGGATCGATAGATAGCAATTCATGAAAGCAGAACTCCGCCTTGATCGTTTCCTGTAAACCTACAATATCTATATCCTCCTTGCGCATGTATTCCTTCATCTGGATTCTCCGCCCAGCGTGGCCAAAGCCACGAATATTCCAGAATAGGATATGCATCTAAATCATGCAGTTGCGGAGATGGACACCCCTCGAGGTGATCGCCTTTGACACGCGCCTCACCTTGCCCCGGAAAGGCGAGGGAGAAGGAGCAACCCCTGTTGCCTGACCCCCCCTCCTCGGGCTGAACCGCAAGAGCATAAGCATCCCCTCCCACAGGGACGCCCACCCTCTGGTCAACGCGCTATGTAGCCGCAACTGCAAGCGCGGCCTATGCCACCTCCTTGGCGCGGACCAATGAAATCAGTTCACACACACCTCCCACACATGTGGGATCTACTCCGCTATCGTCCAGAACCTCACTCAAGTGCTCATCAGTGAAGGAGTCCAAAACAGCAA
>NC_041382.1:503713839-503714966 GCF_002162155.2 Triticum dicoccoides | reverse complement strand
AGCCTGGAGGAGTTGTGCACGCTACATGAATGACATGTTTTGAAGGAAATATGCCCTAGAGGCAATAATGAAGTTGTTATTTATAGTACCTTGGATCATGATAAATGTTTATTATTCATGCTAGAATTGTATTAATCGGAAACTTAGTACATGTGTGAATACATAGACAAACAGAGTGTCCCTAGTATGCCTCTACTTGACTAGCTCGTTAATCAAAGATGGTTAAGTTTCCTAGCCATATACATGTGTTGTCATTTGACAAAAGGGATCACATCATTAGAGAAGGATGTGATGGACAAGACACATCTGTTAGTTTAGCACTATGATCATTTAGTTTATTGATATTGCTTTCTTCATGACTTATACATGTTCCTATGACTATGAGATTATGCAACTCCCGAATACCGGAGGAACACTTAGTGTGCTATCAAACGTCACAACGTAACTAGGTGATTATGAAGATGCTCTACAGGTGTCTCTGATGGTATTTGTTGAGTTGGCATAGATCGAGATTTGGATTTGTCACTCCGTGTATCAAAGAGGTATCTCCGGGCCCTCTCGGTAATGCTCATCACTATAAGCCTTGCAAGCAGAGTGACTAATGAGTTAGTTGCGGGATGATGCATTATGTAATGAGTAAAGAGACTTGCGGTAATGAGATTGAACTAGGTATGATTATACCGATGATCGAATCTCGGGCAAGTAACATACCGATGACAAAGAGAACAACGTATGTTGTTACGCGGTTTGACCGATAAAGATCTCCGTAGAATATGTCGGAACCAATATTAGCATCCAAGTTCCACTATTGGTTATTGACCGGAGATGTGTCTTGGTCATGTCTACATAGTTCTCGAGCCCATAGGGTCCGCATGCTTAACGTTCGATGATGATTTATATTATGAGTTATGTGATTTGATGACGGAAGGTTGTTCAGAGTCCCAGATGAGATCACAGACATGACGAGGAGTCTCGAAATGGCCGAGACATAAATATTCATATATTGGAAGGTTAAATTCGGACAGCGGAATGGTTCGGGTCGTTTCGGATGAGTTTCGGAGTACCGGGGGTTACCGGAACCCCCCTGGGAAGTTATTGGGCCTCATGGGCCTAGTGGTGGAAGAGAG
>NC_041382.1:503695691-503713515 GCF_002162155.2 Triticum dicoccoides | reverse complement strand
GGGGGATCCTACTTGTAGTAGGACTCCCCCACCCCTTGGGCGCGCCACACCTTGGCCGGCCTCCTCCTCTCTCCCCCCTTTATATACGTGGGAGGGGGCACCCCATAGACACACAAGTTGATCTTTTAGCCGTGTGCGGTGCCCCCCTCCACAGTTACACACCTCAGTCATATCGTTGTAGTGCTTAGGCGAAGCCCTACATCGGTAACTTCATCATCACCGTCACCATGCAGTCGTGCTGACGGAACTCTCCCTCGGCCTCAACTGGATCAAGAGTTTGAGGGACATCGCGAGCTGAACGTGTGCAGATCGCAGAGGTGCCATACGTTCGGTACTTGGATCGGTTGGATCGCAAAGACGTTCGACTACATCAACCGCATTACTAAACACTTCTGCTTTCGGTCTACAAGGGTACATAGACACACTCTCCCCTCTTGTTGCTATGCATCTGCTAGATAGATCTTGCCTGATCGTATGAATTTTTTTCAAATACTGTGTCTCCCAACAGTGGCATCCAAGCCAGGTCTATGCGTAGATGTTATATGCACGAGTAGAATACAATAAGTTGTGGGCAATAATAGTCATACTGCTTACCAGCATGTGTTACTTTGATTCGGCGGTATTGTTGGATGAAGTGGCCCAGACGGACATTACATGACTGCGTTCATGAGACTGGTTCTACCGCCATGCTTCGCACACAAGTGTCTAGTGGGTGTATGTTTCTCCAGCTTTAGTTGAACGGAGTTTGACTATGCCTGGTCCTTGTTGAAGGTTAAAACAACACACTTGACGAAAAATCATTGTGGTTTTGATGCATAGGTAAGAACGGTTCTCGCTAGAAGCCCGTAGGAGCCACGTAAAACTTGAAACAACAAAGTAGATGACGTCTAACTTGTTTTTGCAGGGCATGTTGTGATGTGATATGGTCAAGACGTGATGATATATAAATTGTTGTGTGAGATAATCATGTTTTGTAACAGTTATCGGCAACAGGCAGGAGCCATATGGTTGTCGCTTTATTGTATGAAATACAATCACCATGTAATTGCTTTACTTTATCACTAAGCGGTAGCGGTAGTAGTTGAAGCAATAGTTGGCGAGACGACAATGATGCTACGATGGAGATCAAGGTGTCAAGTCGGTGAAGATGGTGATCATGACGGTGCTTTGGAGATGAAGATCAAAGGCACAAGATGATGATGGACATATCATATCACTTATTTTGATTGCCTGTGATGTTTATCCTTTATGCATCTTAGTTTGCTTAGTACGGTGGTAGCATTATAAGATGATCTGTCACTAAATTTCAAGGTATAAGTGTTCTCCCTGAGTATGCACAGTTGCTACAGTTCGTCGTGCCGAGACACCACGTGATGATCGGGTGTGATAAGCTCTACGTTCACATACAACGGGTGCAAGCCAGTTTTGCACAAGCAGAATACTCAGGTTAAACTTGACGAGCCTAGAATATGCAGATATGGCCTGGGAACACCGAGAACGAAAGGTCGAGCGTGAATCATATAGTAGATATGATCAACGTAGTGATGTTCACCATTGAAAACTTCTCCATTTCATGTGATGATCATACATGGTTTAGTTGATATGGATCACGTGATCATTTAGATGACTAGAGGGATGTCTATCTAAGTGGGAGTTCTTAAGTAACATGATTAATTGAACTTTAATTTATCATGAACTTAGTACCTGATAGTACTTTGCATGTCTATGTTGTTGTAGGTAAATGGCCCGCGCTACTGTTCCTTCGAATTTTAATGCGTTCCTGGAGAAAGCTAAGCTGAAAGGTGATGGTAGCAACTACGCGGACTGGGTCCGTAACTTGAGGATTATTCTCATTGCCGCACAGAAGAATTACATCCTGGAAGCACCGCTAGGTGAAAAGCCCGTTGCAGGAGCAACTCCAGATGTTATGAACGTCTGCAGAGCAAAGCTGATGACTACTCAATAGTTCAGTGTGCCATCCTTTATGGCTTAGAATTAGGACTTCAACGATGTTTTGAACGTCATGGAGCATATGAGATGTTCTAGGAGTTGAAGTTAATATTTCAAGCAAATGCCCGGATTGAGAGATATGATGTCTCATATAAGTTCTACGGCTACAAAATAAGAGAATAGTTCTGTGAGTGAACATATACTCAGAATGTCTGGGTACCACAACCACTTGACTCAACTGGGAGTTAATCTTCCTGATGATAGTGTCATTGATCGAGTTCTTCAATCACTGCCACCAAGCTACAAAAGCTTCGTGATGAACTATAATATGCAAGGGATGGATAAGACAATTCCCGAGCTCTTCGCAATGCTAAAGGCTGCAGAGGTAGAAATCAAGAAGGAGCATCAAGCGTTGATGGTCAACAAGACCAGTAGTTTCAAGAAGAAGGGCAAAGGGAAGAAGGGGAACTTCAAGAAGAACGGAGAGCAAGTTGCTGCTCAAGTGAATAAGCCCAAGTCTGGACCTAAGCCTAAGACTGAGTGCTTCTACTGCAAAGGGACTTTTCACTAGAAGCAGAACTGCCCCAAGTATTTGGCGGATAAGAAGGATGGCAAAGTGAAAGGTATATTTGATATACATGTTATTGATGTGTACCTTACTAATGCTCACAGTACCGCCTGAGTATTTGATACTGGTTTTGTTGCTCAGATTTTGCAACTCGAAACAGGGGCTACGGATTAAGCAAAGATTGGCTAAGGACGAGGTGACGATGCACGTGGGAAATGGTTCCAAAGTCGTTGTGATCGCGGTCGGCACGCTACCTCTACATCTACCTTCGAGATTAGTTTTAGACCTGAATAGTTGTTATTTGGTGCCAACATTAAGCATGAACATTATATCTGGATCTTGTTTGACGCGAGACGGTTATTCATTTAAATCAGAGAATAATGGTAGTTCTATTTATATGAGTAATATCTTTTATGGTCATGCACCCTTGATGAGTGGTCTATTTTTATTGAATCTCGATAGTAGTGATACACATATTCATAGTATTGAAGCCAAAAGATATAAGTTTAATAATGATAAGTGCAACTTATTTGTGGCACTACCATTTAGGTCATATGGGTGTAAATTGCATGAAGAAACTCCATGCTGATGGGCATTTGGAATCACTTTATTACGAATCACTTGAAGCTTGCGAACCATGCCTCATGGGCAAGATGACTAAGAGTCCATTCTCCGGAACAATGGAGCGAGCAACAGACTTATTGGAAATAATACATACTGATGTATGAGGTCCGATGAGTGTTGATGCTCGTGGCGGGTATCGTTATATTTTGACCTTCGCAGATGATTTGAGCAGATATGGGTGTATCTACTAGATGAAACAGAAGTCTGAAACATTTGAAAAGTTCGAAGAATTTCAGAATGAAGTGGAAAATCATCGTAACAAGAAAATTAATCTTCTACGATCAGATCATGGTTGTGAATATTTGAGTTATGAGTTTGGTCTTCATTTGAAACAATGCGGAATAGTTTCGCAACTCACGCCACCTAGAACACCACAGGGTAATGGTGTGTCCGAACGTCTTAACCGCACTTTATTAGATATGGTGCGATCTATGATGTCTCTTACTGATTTACTGCTATCGTTTTGGGGTTATGCTTTAGAGACGGCTGCATTCATGTTAAATAGAGCACCATCGAAATCCGTTGAGACGACACCATATGAACCGTGGTTTGGCAAGAAACCCAAGTTCTTAAAGTTTGGGGCTGCGATGCTTATGTGAAAAAGCTTCAACCTGATAAGCTCGAACCCAAATCGGAGAAATGTGTCTTCATAGGATGCCCAAAGCAGACTATTGGGTACACCTTCTATCACAGATCCAAGGACAAGATATTCGTTGCTAAGAATGGATCCTTTCTAGAGAAGGAGTTTCTCTCGAAAGAAGTGAGTGGGAGGAAAGTAGAACTTGATGAGGTAACTATACCTTCTCCCTTATTGGAAAGTAGTTCATCACAGAAATCAGTTCTAGTGATTCCTACACCAATTTGTGAGGAAGCTAATGATGATGATCATGAAACTTCTGGTCAAGTTACTACCATACCTCGTAGGTCAACCAGAGCAAGATCTGCACCAGAGTGGTACGGTAATCCTGTTCTGGAGGTCATGTTACTTGACCATGACGAACCTACGAACTACGAGGAACCGATCATGAGCCCAGATTCCGCAAAATGGCTTGAGGCCGTGAAATCTGAGATGGGTTCCATGTATGAGAAGAAAGTATGGACTTTGGTTGACTTGCTCGATGATCAACAAACCATAGGAATAAATGGATCTTCAAGAAGAAGACTGACGCTGACGGAAATATTACTGCCTACAAAGCTCGACTTGTTGTGAAATGTTTTCGACAAGTTCAAGGAGTTGACTATGATGAGACCTTCTCACCCGCAGCGATGCTTAAGTCTGTCCGAATCATGTTAGCAATTGCCGCATTTTATGTTTGTGAAATTTGGCAAATGGATGTCAAAACTGCATTCCTTAATGGATATGTTAAAGAAGAGTTGTATATGATGCAACCAAAAGGTTTGTCGATCCTAAAGGTGCTAACAAAGTGTGCAAGATCCAACGATCCATTTATGGATTGGTGCAAGCCTCTCGGAGTTGGAATATACGCTTTGATAGTGTAATCAAAGCATATGGTTTTATACAGACTTTTGGAGAAGCCTGTATTTAGAAGAAAGTGAGTGGGAGCTCCGTGGCATTTCTGATATTATATGAGGATGACATATTGTTGACCGGAAATGATACAGAATTTCTGAATAGCATAAAAGGATACTTGAATAAGAATTTTTCAATGAAATACCTCAGTGAAGCTTCTTATATATTGGGAATCAAGATCTATAGAGATAGACCGAGACACTTAATTGGACTTTCAAAAAGCACATACCTTGATGAAGTTTTGAAGAAGTTTAAAATGGATCAGTCAAAGAAAGGGTTCTTGCCTATGTTACAAGGTGTGAAGTTGAGTTAGACTCAATGCGCAATGAGAAAAATTCACAAAAGGTTCTCATACTCGTCGCGTTGGCCGCATTTCTCCCCATACTTGCAAATACCCGAAATATAGTCCTACAACTTGTCTGAGGGGTTCATCTACGGTCCAAAATACCATTTTCTCTATGTATCTGTTGATCTGGCTGTTTACTGGCCATCCACACGGGCTTTGACCGCCACCTCACCACCGTACGCCCTAGGCCGTTCTATTAGGGGGAATGCGGGGGGTGGGGGGTTGCAAAATCGCCGAATTTATGTTGTTCCCCCCGCCTGGTCGGACCGCGCGTCACCTGGTCGGTCGTCAGGGATTAATAACATTACCCACCTGGTCAGACCGATCCATCCACCTGGTCGGACCCGACCAGACCGAATCGCTCCGCTCCGCTCCCCTCTCTGCTCCGCTCCGCTCCTCCCCTGCTTTGTCGTCGCTGCCGAGGTGCCTCGCCGGGCGTGGCGGTCTTTGGCGACGCCCGCCATGAGCTCGTCGTCGGACGCCGAGCCGCCACCGTCTGCTTCGTTTTGTAGGGGACTGTGTGACGTCCCTCTCGCTCCCTCCCATCGTCAGGAGCATGCCTCGCTGCCGCTGTATGGTACGTCACCGTCGTCACCACCTTCTCTGCTTGATCTATCTGTTTTGGCTCCGGGAAAGAGTGTGCGTCCTACTCAATTGTGCATACGGGATAGGGTTTAGGGTTCTTGGCCCTCTTTTTGTCAGGGATAGGGTTTAGGGTGCGCATGGTAGGGTTTCCGCCGTGGATGGTGCAGTTAGTGGCAGATCCAAATTAGGGTTTCATGAGGCCTTTCGGCATGTTATTTGTAGATGAACTATGGTTGTACAGAGGTGATTAAGGTTTTGATTGCTCGAATTGTTAGGCAAAGGGTATGCCCTATTTTTTTGGCCATAAATGTTAGATTAAATTAGGTTACATGCGTCGAACATATGTTGTTTTGTTAATAAGATGATTGTTTGTTTGCCAGATCCCCTAAAAGAACATGCTTTTGGACGTGAAAGATCATACATTCACTACTAGGGAAAAGCTTATAGACAGGCGCTTACTAGCAGCGCGGGTTTATTCCCCTCGCTGCTGCTACTTACTAGTAGCGCGGGTTTTCACCCCTTGCTGCTACTAAGTTGATAGTAGTAGCGCTGGTTTTTAACCCTCACTACTACTAAGCAGTCTCTACCGTGCCTCCCGGGGACAAGCCATAGTAGTAGGGAGGGGTATGAACCCGCGCTACTACTAAGTCGATAGTAGTAGCGCGGGTTTATACCCCTCGCTACTACTAAGTACAAGGTAGGTGATGTATCCATATCATTGGTCGAATCCCTCCTCTCTCCCTCACTCTCCCCCCTCTCTACATAGGCTCTCCCATTCAGCTTCTCCCTCACACCCACGATTCCCTTCCTCATCCACCACCACCGCCGTCCTCGCACCTCATGCCTCCCCCAAATCCGGCGACCTCCACACCCACTGCAACCCCCTCCCCCTCCTTCCTCCTTCTCTAATGTTGGAAGGAGAGGGAGATCTAGCAGAGCGCCATCCATGGCGGTGGCCAGATCCGCCATGGACACAACCACATGTGAGTTGTTCTTCCAACTCCTCTCTTTCTCTCTCTCTCTCTCTCTCTCTCTCTCTCTCTCTGTTTCTCTCTCTATTCACCTTCTAGATCGAGCAGAGCGCCATCCATGGTGTCATCTAGGGTTTGAGCTCCAACTCCGGTGGCCACCGATAAGTTGCTGCACCTACTCCTCTCTATCTCTCTCTTCGTCTTCTAATCCTTGTCTCTTTTTCTGTAGCAGCAGTAAAGGAGAGGTGTATCACCATGGACAACTTCATCCCCTCTAGGATTAGCATCGACCATGGATGAAGAGGTCAATGACGCCTAGCTAGCAGCAACAACCATGGCTGGAATTTTTTTTTAATTCCTAATTAGTTAGCAGTAGCGAGGGTCCAGACCCACGCTACTACTAGTTAGTAGTAGCGTGGGTGGTATCCGCGCTACTACTAACGGATGTAGTAGTAGCGCGGGTGGCACCCGCGCTACTACTACCAGTTAGCTGTAGCGCCGTATCAGTAGCGTGGTCACCCGCGCTACTAATATACCTAAAACCCGCGCTACTGCTAGGATTTTCCCTAGTAGTGATTTGTTACTTGATATGCCATGAATTCCATCATTTTATTGTGGAAATGTCTGAACTTTTAGTGTCTGAACCTGTTTAAATTATCTATTTCTGAACTTGTCTGAAAATTGACATTTTGGTTAGATTGGTGCAGCTACACTGAGCTATTTGTAGCAAAGATGCTTTCAAATACATAACTGAACATGTAATTTTGGTTAGGTTGGGTCATGTCTTCAAGTGGCTGAACATTTTGTATGAACATTGACAGTTTTGTTATTACTGTCTGAACATTTTTTTGTCTGAACATTGACAGTTTTGTTAGACTGGTTCAGTTACATTGTGTCAATTTCCTAGCTCAGATGCTCTCAAATAGCATGGTTGTTTCATTATGCGGTTGCATTGTCTCTTCCCCTATGTTATTACTGTCTGTCTGAACATTTTGTCATTTCATTTTGTTTTCCAGGCCCCCTAAGCAACCACTTCTCTGTCGAGGTCATTCATGGTGGCTATTTCCTATGTGCAGGCAAGCATAGATGTTATCACAAGGGACACTCCATTTGGTATGACTACTGTGATGTAGATAATTGGACACCTACAGTTGTTGCCAGTCTAGTGGAGGAAATTGGGTATGAGTTTGAGGGTAGGATAAGGGCTTACTGGTGTGTTCCTGGACTGACAGTGTATAAGAATGGCTTAAGAGAAATTAAGTTAGGGGACAACACAATGATAGAAAACATGAAGGATTGTGTTCTCAATGGGAACCATTTCCAGCAGATATTTCTTGATCATGATGATAGTATGAGGTCATATATTTCCCCTGTTCCAGTTCATTCTGATGATGAGGATCCTCCTCAAGCCAAATTCAGTGGCCTAAGGCCTCAGAAGGAGCAAGTGCAAGAGGAGCAGTCACATCAATTGCCAGTGCAAGAGGATCATTTTGACCAAGTGCAAGAGGAAAATGCTGATCAAGCGCAAGTGTTACAGGAGCAGGCTGAGCAAGATCAATTGTATGATGCATAAAATGAGGAAGAGTCAGAAGAAGAGGAGTGCATACCAGGTCCTCCTCAGCCAGCAGCTGAAGGAAAACCTATAGACCTGTGTTTGCCTTCTTATGATGAAGATAAGGTTAAGCTCAATTTCAAGTGTTTTAGAGAAGAAGACCTGTCTAAACCAGAGTTCCAAGTGGGACATACATTTGCAAATGTTGAGTTACTGAGGAAAGCTATCAAAGAGTACATCTATAGGGAAAGGGTTGACATTAAGTGTTGGGGAACATAGTAATTTAAAAAAAATCCCTACGCACACACAGGATCATGGTGATGCATAGCAACGAGAGGGGAGAGTGTAGGGGTGGAAACGGATCGGATGCGGATCGGATAGTGCTCTTGCCACTTCCATTTTCATATTTTCAAAATGAATACGAATCCGAATATGCATGTTATCGGATACGGATGCGTCTCGGATATTATTCGAATACGAATACGTATCGGATATTTTCTTGATTCGGAACGGATACGAATAATATCAACATATTGCTTAAGTAAATTAGTCGATAGCTATGCGACCTGAAATAATCAACTTGTGACATAAAATAAGTCAATGATAAATAGGTTTATGAATAAATACTATTGTAATGCATAATAATTTATAAGTTTAATCATATAAAGAGTAAAATTTGATCACTTATTTGGCTTTTATGTTGGATAATTGGAATATTGGGTCTAGAATTTTGAAAATTACCTCCCATAATCTTATTCGGAGACGGATATATCCACTTCCATATCCATATTTGTCTCAAAATCTCGTACCATATTTTATTTTTTATTTGTTTAATAAATTCGGATACGGATAATTTCCATTTCCATTTTGGTTCGGATGCGGATGTTTCGGATACGAATAGGCATTTTCTCGAATATGAATATCGGATATTTCGGATTATCCGCTACCAATTTCCACCCCAAGGAGAGTGTGTCCATGTACCCTCGTAGACCGAATGCGAAGCATTAGCACAACGCGTTTGATGTAGTCGTACGTCTTCACGATCCGACCGATCCAAGTACCGAATGCACGACACCTCTGAGTTCTGCACACGTTCAACTCGATGATGTCCCACGAGCTCCGATCCAGCAAAGCTTCACAGGAGAGTTTCGTCAGCACGACGGCATGGTGACAGTGATGATGATGCTACCAATGCAGGGTTCGCCTAAGCACCACTACGATATGATCGAGGTGGATTACGGTGGAGGGGGGCACCGCACACGGCTAAGAGATCAATGATCAATTGTTGTATCTCCAAGGGGTGCCCCCTCCCCATATTTAAAACTATAATGAAGCTAGCCAACTCGCCTCCACAAGGCTCCCCCGATTGGAGCTTTGTCGGCCGTCCGATCTGCATTCTGGCGCGCCTGAGCCATCGGATCTTCACAGCAGTTAAAATTAATTTTCACCCGATGGTTGTTTTCGTTGTCCAATGACGGGTGGGCTCGCGCGGCATGCTGGTTGGCTGGGTCGCCTGTTTCCGCGTGCAGGGTGTTTTGCCCAATCTCCACCATGCGCTCCGCACCCAATCCCCCGTCTCCCCAGGCCCCAGCCCCCACCGGACAAACCCTAGCCTCACCAAGCCCCACATCTCGCGCTCCTCCCTCCTCCATCCTCCTTAGTCGCCGCCGCTGTCGTTCTGCCTCCCTCCTCTCTCCCCTACAACCACGTCACCGAGAAGAAGCTGCCGTTCGTGGCGCCATGCTGCTGTCGGGGTGTTGCGCACGCTTCGTTCCCCGCAGCCCCTCCCTCATCCTCGCTCATCACCGCTGCTGCCAGCTACTCCCCTCTGTCGGTGTCAAAACCGGCGGATCTCGGGTAGGGGGTCCCGAACTGTGCGTCTAGGCCGGATGGTAACAGGAGGCAGGGGACATGATGTTTTACCCAGGTTCAGGCCCTCTTGATGGAGGTAAAACCCTACGTCCTGCTTGATTAATATTGATGATATGGGTAGTACAAGAGTAGATCTACCACGAGATCAGAGAGGCTAAACCCTAGAAGCTAGCCTATGGTATGATTGTATGTTGTGATTGTTGTCCTACGGACTAAAACCCTTCGGTTTATATAGACACCGGAGAGGGTTAGGGTTACACAAGGTCGGTTACAAAGGAGGAGATATCCATATCCGTATTGCCTAGCTTGCCTTCCACGCCAAGTAGAGTCCCATCTGGACACGAGACGAAGTCTTCAATCTTGTATCTTCATAGTCCAACAGTCCAGCCAAAGGATATAGTCTGGCTATCCGGAGATCCCCTAATCCAGGACTCCCTCAGTAGCCCCCGAACCAGGCTTCAATTACGACGAGTCTGGCGCGCAGTATTGTCTTCGGCATTGCAGGGCGGGTTCCTCTCCAAATTCCGTGTACTTGTCGAAATAGTGTCCCGCCTCTTGTGAATGTTACACTCCTTGGCTTCCACGCCCAATAATGACCACTTTCCACGTGTCGAGCGAATGTGAAGAGCCAGGGTGTTTTTACATTTACCCCCTAGTTGTGTGAATGAGCTGCCTATTAAAAAGACGAGGATTCAGATCCAAGTCACACCATCCTCCCATGGCGAGCCTTAACCGGAGCGCATTCGACAGAGATCCATTCCATCATGGCCGGTCGACGCAGCTCCTCCTCTCGCTCCCCTAGCCCCAAGCCTGGAGATTGAGAGAGATGTTCTGTCCGCACAGCAAATTAGTGATGCTTCAGACCAAGGGATTTCTTCCCCCATCGTACATGGTCCCGGTTCGAGCCGGGCTTGCCACCTATAATGGCGGAGAGCAAGTGGAGAGCCTTCCCAATCCCTACAAGGGAGAGCGGGTATGCCTTGTCCCTTATTTGGTAAGAGGGCTCGGATTTCCAATTCATCCGTTTCTCCGGGGGCTCCTGGAGTTCTACGGCCTCCAGTTGCATAACCTTACGCCTGCCTCCATGCTGCATATCGCGGGATTCGTAGCCCTTTGCGAGTTGTTTTTGGGCTATGAGGCTCATTTCGCTCTGTGGAAGAAGTTGTTCTGCCCCGTTCTCAGAAGGGGTCAATATATCAAGTGGACAGAGCCAAAGTGGCGTATTGCCGGGACCGGATACCTGTTCGGAACCACAAAGAAGACGTCCGAAGATTGGCCTTCATAATGGTTTTATATAGAAGACGCCCCCCTCCCGGATCCTATTAGAATCGTCCTTCCTGAGTTCGACAACGCCCCTTTGAAGAAGCGCCGGAGCTAGCGTCCATGGAGCTCCCTGGAGGAAGATGACAGGGACGTTCTTTACCTGATGAGCCGAATAAGTTTTTTAGCTCGATCCGGATTGACCATGATCGAGGTCATGGCCATATGTATTATGCGGTGGGTGCAGCCGCTTCAATATAGAGGCCACCCCATGTGGGATTTCAACGGGGAGGATGATGCCACCCGCCGTGGCCGCAAAGGGCCGGGATCGGTTGCTGATCTAATAAAGATCATATCCACTTTGTACAAGGGAGACGAGGAAGAATTCCTTCGAGTCAACCCGCAGGGCGGATTTTCTATGTACAATCCTCCGAGCTGGGTAAGCGGAGACTTTTTCTCGCCCATCCGTTTCATATTCTCGTAGTTAAGTATTCAGTCTAGCGATTTCATCGCAGGAGCTGCGCCAGGCTGTAAAGGAGAAAAACAGCCCCCCTCCACAACCCGAGGACCCTGGACGGTCCCTTGACCCGGCCTCCCAGGAGGATCCGGACATATCTGTGGAGCTGATCGATGGGGTATTCTACCAATCGAGTAATGAAAACGCTTTGGTGGCCATTACGGCCGATTACCCTGGGCTACTTCCAGCCTCACAGGTGACTGAGACCGAAGTCCCAGCACTTCGAAAGGGATCCGTCCTTGCGTGTTCTTGATTGCCGTATAACAGCCGTGTTTTGCAGGGGAGGTCCTTGAGGCGGAAGGCCGAGCCTGCGGCGACTAGCCAACAAGGGGCCGCGAGGTGTCGTGGTATTCTCACGGGGGGTGCAAGACGACATATGCCACAAGGTGGCTTCGTGTGAGGGCAAGACTACTGCCGGAATATCCAGGGACGGTATGCGAGTATCACGCGCTAGTTTACCCAGGTTCGGGGCTCTCCGGAGAGATAACACCCCTACTCCTGCATGTCTGAGTATATGTGGTATATCTGGTACAGAGTGCTCCTGGAGCTGTATCTGAGGCCAGTGCCGTAGGCATCTGGCCTCGTATATATGTGGATGGTTGGATGAGCATGCAAGCTCCAGTGGCCGAATGGTGTGTGTGTGTGCTAGCTAGCTATCTTGCTAGCTAGTATGCATGCATGAGGGCGTGGGAGGGTGAGTCCATCCTGGATGGATGGATGGATGCTCATATATACAGTGTGGCTAGCTTATCATCTAAGCTAAGTGGTGGCATGGGCAAGGCATGGTGGGGTGTCATGCTTGTCCCCTGGGTCACTTCATAAATAGTGCCCAGGGACAAGTGTCACTGTACATGATGGTGCCGCGGTATGGCTATCCCGTCGGTGTCTCGTCAGGCTGCGGTTGACTTCGGGCAGTCGACCTGGCGGAGGAGTCGGCAGCCAGCAGTCGGCCTGGTGGAGTAGTCGGCAACCAGCAGTCGGCCTGGTGGAGGAGTTGGTAGCGAGCAGTCAGTCTAGTGGAGGAGTCAGCAGCCAGCAGTCGGTCTGGTGGAGCAGTCGGCAGCCAACAGTCGGCCTGGTGGAGCAGTCGGCAGCCAGCAGTCGGCCTGGTGGAGCAGTCAGCAGCCAGCAGTCGGCCTGGTGGAGCAGTCAGTAGCCAGCAGCCAGCCGCCGGCCAGGTAGTTGGACTGAGGGGCTTTGCTAGCCCCGATGTCTTGAATTCTTGTCTCGCCGTCTTCGGGGTATCTGTGTCCAATTACTCCGACAGTAGCCCCCAAGCCATTGGGCAACTTGGCAAAGTTTGGCGGAGGTTTTTTGGCGAGTGTTCATGGAAATGATCATGGAAAAGACAAAGTTAGTCCGCGCAGATATATCAAATGTTTGCTTCTAGCATTGCAAGTTTTATGCGGAGGGTGCCGACTCGCTTTCGTCCGAGCCCCATAATCTTTTTCGTGTTCCCTCCACTTCTTGGCTTGTGCTCTTGCTTGCGGGACAGCCGCTCTGCGGTCTGTGGCTGAGAGTGGGCCGCGAAGTGGAGTGTACAGTACTCAGAGTCTGGGAGTAGATTCAACCGAGTAGATACTTGTAAAGGAAACGACCGGGTCGCCCGAATCATTTTTCTTCCCGGACGTTTTTCGCGTGGGTGGCCTCCAGCGTTCACTCTTGCTAGCCGGACAGCCGCTCTGCGGTCTGTGACTAAGAGAGGGCCTTTGGTACCATGCGCGCTACTAAGCCGTCTGCGGGAACTAACGTCTCAGGCCAAACGGCCAGCCCCCGGGCCAACTCTGGCTGGCGCTGGGGCGAACAATGATGCAACTGTAATAAAATGCGGAGATAGCCCTCGAGCACAGCTCGGGGTTATCCGTGCTCTTGCGGTGCAAAAATATGCGGGTGAGGAGCTCACATTGGTTTTCGTGTAGCCGAGGCGGAGTTTGCCGAAGACAGCCGGCGTGGCTTAACGCTTGCTGAGCGCGCTGGCGCACCCACTAGGTGCAGCCTTCGAGCCTCCGGGTGCTCGAAGGGGTCCCGGCCGGTCAGGCTCGACCGGCCAGGCGGCGATGCATCTTGCAGCACCTATCTTCTTCTTTTTCTCTTCTGTCGGCTGCTGCTAGCCGGACAAATCTATTCTCTTGTCTGCAATCTTCCGTGGGGGTGCGCCAGCGCACCCACTGGGTGTAGCCCTCGAGATTCGGGCCGACTGCTGAGCAGTCGGGCCGGATCTCCCGGTGACTATTCCATCTTCTTCTTCACGGGGGCGCGTCAGCGCACCCACTGGGTGTAGCCCCCAAGATCTGGGCCGACTGCTGAGCAGTCGGGCCAGATCTCGCGGCAACTACTTTGTCTTCTTCTTCGCGGGGGCGCGTCAGCGCACCCGCTGGGTGTAGCCCCCGAGATTTGGGCGCTCGAGGAGGGTCCAGCCGGTCGGATTTGACCAGCCAAGGGGCGAGAGGGATGCGGCCAAGCCGACGCTCTTGCCGGCCAGACGTTGAAGCGGGCAGGCAGGTCGGGTCGCGTTTGGCAGTTCGAGTGGCGAAGCAGGCAGACGGGCAGACGGATGTTTTTTTTTCTTCTCTTTGTCCGGCTGTGGTAGCCGGACTCCGACTCAGCAGTCGGACTTCTTTGCAGCCGGCTAGGCAGCCAACACCTTCTTCACAGCAGGTGATCGGACGCACATCTGGCAGTCAGACGAAATTTTTAGCCGGGCGCGGCCAGTCGGGCGCGCATCTGGCAGTCGGACGCAAATTCCAGTCGGCTACGTGCAGTCGAACACACATCTCTTTCTCTCCCTTTTTTTCTTTCGGGCACTTGACCACTTCTCAGCCGGATTGGGCACTCGGCCTCTTTTATTTTCCCCGAGCACTCGACCTCATCTGGCTTTTCTTTTTCTTTTCTTCTTTGGGCAGGCAACCGCAGCAGGCGGCCGCAGTGGGAGCGCAGCAGCCCGCCTCTTCTTTCTTTTCTCTAGCCGGATGGGCACCCGGCCCCTTTCTCTCTCTCTTTTTTCGAGAAGCCGACATCTCACTTCTTATTTTGCCCAAGCAGCCGACCAGAGCGGGAGCCGGAGCCTGGGGATGACGACAAGCAGCCGGGGGCGCGGAGGCCCGCAGCGAAGGTGGCTGGGAGCCGGCCAGCAGCGCCAGATGCGGCCAGGGCAAAGCTGGCGGAGCCGGGCGACGCGGAAGGCGGTGCAGTCGGCGCGGGGCGGCATCCCGGCAGGCGGAGCTGGCGAGGCGCGAGAGCTGAAGCCGGTAAGGGGCGCAACAACGGCCGGGAGCCGGCTCAGCGGCACGGGGCGGGGGAGGAGGCCTGGAGGGGTCGGCCCACAGGGAACAGGCGGAACCGGCCCGCGGGGCGGCGAGGCCGGCCAGTGGCGAGGCGGCCTCGGGGCACGCGAAGCCGGCTAGCGCGGGAGCTGGCCCTCGGAAGAGCGAGGCGTCGCCGAAGCGCGCTATGACGGCCGGCCGAGGCGGGGACCCGGCAGCGTGGGGAGGCGGCCGCGGTGGCGCGCGGGGGAGCCGGCGCGTCCAGTTGGAGGCGGCAGCTGGGTACTGGAGCCATGGGGATGGTGGGCTGGCGTCGAAGAGCTCAGACGCAGGGGCGGGAGGCGGAGCCGGCAGGGCGAAGGCCGGACCCGGCGTGGGAGGCCAGCAGCCGGCGGAGTGGAGGCCGGACCCGGCGCGGGAGAGGCCGGCGTGCGGGGCCGAAGCCGGCGGGCGCGAGTGACGTGGCCAGGCGGAGGCGACGCTGGGGAGCCGGACGCGCAGGAGTCGGCCAGGATGCGCGGGAGGCGGCCAGCGCAGGGCCACGAGATGGCAGGCGCGTGAGGAGCCGGCCGGGGCGTGCAGTCGTAGCATGGAGGAGGAGCAGCGCCCGGCGGCTGGCGCGCGCAGCAGGGCGATGCGGGCGTCGGGACGGGGCGGCCGGGCTCGTAGGAGCCGACCGTGGCGCGGAGACGGCAGGCCGCGCGAGGGATGGCAGAAGCGGCATCGAACAAGGCCCTCGGGCATGAGTCAGCGGAGGCGAGGCATAGCGAGCGAGGCCGATGGGAGCAGTGGCGGGGCCGCAGCACCATGGGGATGCAGGCGTCCACGAGCAGGGAGGAGCTCGGGCGCAAGGCAGAGCAATGCCCGCGCGGTGGTTGGCATAGGACAACGCGAGCTTTCTTGTGTATTAGTGTGCGGCGAGCTTAGTCTCTGTTTTCTGACTGATGTATGGGTAGAGTATGAGCAATATCTGGCTTGTATCTGACTTGAGTACGAGCAGTAGCCAAGCAGTGTATGTGCAATGTATGACCTGCATCTCGGGGGTATTTTGCTAGTGTATGGCAGGCGTATGACCAAGGTTGACTTGCATCTAGCTAGCTTGCAAGTAGATGCAAGTGAGCGGGACGAGCGTGAGCAAGTTCAGCGGTGTCGAGGCCGACGACGCGGACACGCCGTCCCGTGCGGCCGTCCCGGGGCGTGTCGATGCCGAGCCCCCGATTGCTACCGGAGGGACGACGATGACGCCGTGGTGATGAAGCGGACGCAAGCGGCGTGTGGATGGCCACGACCGACCGAAACGAGGCCCCGCGCGCGGCGCGCACGGACGGACAGCCGGCGTCGCAACAACGGTGATGACGAAGGCGGCGAGGCCGACGACGAGGACGCGCCGTCCCGCACGGTCGCTCCGGAGGCGGGTCGAAGTCGAGCCCCCGAGCGCTACCGGAGAGACGGCACGACGCCGCGGCGGAGATGACGAAGATGGTCCCGCCCGGACTGCGAAACCAGCAGCAGCGCGGTAGCATAGTACCGCCCCACGGTGGGCGCCAAATGTCGTGGTATTCTCACGGGGGGTGCAAGACGACATATGCCACAAGGTGGCTTCGTGTGAGGGCAAGACTGCTGACGGAATATCCAGGGACGGGTATGCGAGTATCACGCGCTAGTTTACCCAGGTTCAGGGCTCTCCGGAGAGATAACACCCCTACTCCTGCATGTCTGAGTATATGTGGTATATCTGGTACAGAGTGCTCCTGGAGCTGTATCTGAGGTTAGTGTCGTAGGCATCTGGCCTCGTATATATGTGGATGGTCGGATGAGCATGCAAGCTCCAGTGGCCGAATAGTGTGTGTGTGCGTGCTAGCTAGCTATCTTGCTAGCTAGTATGCATGCGTGAGGGCGTGGGAGGGTGAGTCCATCCTGGATGGATGGATGGATGCTCATATATATAGTGTGGCTAGCTTATCATCTAAGCTAAGTGGTGGCATGGGCAAGGCATGGTGGGGTGTCATGCTTGTCCCCTGGGTCACTTCATAAATAGTGCCCAGGGACAAGTGTCACTTTACATGATGGTGTCGCGGTATGGCTATCCCTTCGGTGTCTCGTCAGGCTGCGGTTGACTTCGGGCAGTCAGCCTGGCGGAGGAGTCGGCAGCAAGCAGTCGGCCTGGTGGAGTAGTCGGCAGCCAGCAGTCGGCCTGGTGGAGGAGTCGGCAGCGAGCAGTTGGCCTGGTGGAGAAGTCAGCAGCCAGCAGTCGGCAGCCAGCAGTCGGCCTCTTCTTTCTTTTCTCTAGCCGGATGGGCACCCGGCCCCTTTCTCTCTCTTTTTTTCGAGAAGCCGACATCTCACTTCTTATTTTGCCCAAGCAGCCGACCAGAGCGGGAGCCGGAGCCTGGGGATGACGACAAGCAGCCGGGGGCGCGGAGGCCGGCAGCGGAGGTGGCTAGGAGCCGGCCAGCAGCGCCGGATGCGGCCAGGGCAAAGCTGGCGGAGCCGGGTGACGCGGGAGGCGGTGCAGTCGGCGCGGGGCGGCATCCCGGCAGGCAGAGCTGGCGGGGCGCGAGAGCTGAAGCCGGTAAGGGGCGCAGCAACGGCCGGGAGCCGGCTCAGCGGCACGGGGCGGGGGAGGAGGCCTGGAGGGGTCGGCCCACGGGGAACAGGCGGAACCGGCCCGCGGGGCGGCGAGGCCGGCCAGTGGCGAGGCAGCCTCGGGGCACGCGAAGCCGGCCAGCGCGGGAGCTGGCCCTCGGAAGAGCGAGGCGTCGCCGAAGCGCGCTCTGACGGCCGG